>NW_019396081.1:903845-1026869 GCF_000591075.1 Eurytemora carolleeae | reverse complement strand
GGGGGGGGGGGAGGGGTAGCCGCAGAAGTAGTAATTACCATAAACTATTTTTTTTATAATTGTTTAAACAAAATGTCAGTAAAGCTTAAACTATAATTGTACCCTTATCTTTATAAAAATGCTAGTCATATCCATTATCCATTTCACCCCTATTTAAATTTAGTTATTTAAGATAAATCCTTGAAAGAATGTAAATCTAAGGTCTTGAACTATCTGGAAAGATTAGATGGAGACCTTTACAGGACTAATGGTATCACATTTATCAAGGGGGTTTTAGACCTAGGGGGAGAACTCTGTAAACCTCACTCAATATACTTCATAGATATTGCCGAAAACGAAACTATGAGAACACAGAAATTTTTTTCTTATTGAAAAGTTTACAAAATCAAGAAAAACAAGAATAAATAAAAAATTATAACATATTTTTATAAATATTTTTTCTGACAAGAATAGAACTTTTACTTTCTTTTCTAGAAAATCGTTTTATAAGAATACAAATGTGTGTTTATCTAATTTATTCATTTAAACAATCACAAAAATTGGAATATATTTAGCATTTTGGAAAAGTTTTTCGTTAAGTTTTTTTTTCGTTTTTTAAATAAAGGTAAAAAGTTCATGCTACGTAATTTACATAATTTTAAATGACAAATCATCCTTTTTTACTAAAACTTAGTTGAATAAACTCAATTTTTTATATCAAACAGTGAAATTGAATTTTAAGTTAATTCCAATAATTGAAATCACATTTGCTTGGAACCAGACTAGTTTATTCAGGTTGATTAAAATCTGTCCCATAGATCTCTCATCTGTATAAATACATACATATCTCTCATTTTGTGTTAATTACAATTTAAAATAACAATTTCTAAAATTTAACTTTAAACCAAAAAGGTCGCGTCGGAGTTATGATAAAATAATACATTTTCACGGATACTAAACCACGATGTTAAAGAATAAAGGAATAAGATAAGAATAAAATTTGTCTGGTTGCGGGGGAAACAACTCCCATTGCATACAGATAGCCTGCTACAAGACATATATATGTAAATCCTAGATATTAGAACGAATTATCATTCACTTAAACATAAATACAAATATAATGTTCAACTGTAGAATTTATTTAAAGAAACCAACGGAATTCCTATTTTCTTTTATTTTCTCTCTGAGCTGGTTTTGTGGAGCAATATATAAATAAAATATATTCGAACAACTTTCATTTCATATGGGATTAAGTATCAAATGGTCAATTTTCCAGGAGAAAATGTTGCATTAAACCCCGAGAAAATATCTCTTTTTCTGCGTTAAGTTGGTGTTAAAGGGATAGTTCAGAACTTTGAAAAAAGAAAAAAAATATAAAAAATTGCCCTTGCAAAGAAAATGAACACTCACAACAAACTCTTATTTTTTAATTCCTTTATCTTTTCAACCTGATGTCGTAGGCTTTTGAAATTTAGAACGAAAAGTCAAACTTTGAAATAAAAAGGTTTACACCATCATAGTGAAAATATAAAGGGATAAAAAAATTAGGGTTTGTGGCGAATGATGAAATATATATAGAATATTCTCTCTTCCCTTTCTTTCTTTCTTTCTTTCTTTCTAATTTGTTCTTTTTTATTAACTTTATAACAAAAACTGATTTTAAGGCGTTTCCCTTCTACACTTTATTTTTCATAAACGTGTTTACCATGTATGTTAAAAATTGATAAGTATAAAAATCCATTTACTTGCTTGTCAAAAAAAGACAAATTATCTACTTATAAAAATATCTTAATTAATCTAATTATTAATCTACGAGATTAATGTTTCCTTAGTTTATAAATATTTTCAACTTTTATTCTTAACGTTTGCAAGTTTACATTTTCTAGAAGATTTAAAAATGTTAAATAAACATATCTCTACACTATCCAAAATTAAACTATAGATCCTTCCAGACTAGATATATTTTATAAAATAAACTATAGATCCTTCCAGACTAGATATATTTTATAAAATAAACTATAGATCCTTCCAGACTAGATATATTTTATAAAATAAACTATAGATCCTTCCAGACTAGATATGTTTTATAAAATAAAATATAGATCCTTCCAGACTAGATATATTTTATAAATTAAACTATAGATCCTTCCAGATTAGATATTTTTTATAAAACAAACTATAGATCCTTCCAGACTAGACATATTTTATAAATTAAACTATAGATCCTTCCAGAATAGATATATTTTATAAATTAAACTATTGATCCTTCCAGACTAGATATATTTTATAAAATAAACTATAGATCCTTCCAGACTAGATATATTTGATAAATTAAACTATAGATCCTTCCAGACTAGATATATGTTATAAAATAAACTATAGATCCTTCCAGACTAGATATATTTTATAAAATAAACTTTTATCCGTAGGTTATGCAATTTGTACATTTTTTACTAACAGAAAATTATTATGTCTGGTTTGAATTTAATCTTTTTATGAAATATTTCTGGTAAAAATACTTTAACTATTCCTAACTAAGTTTTAAAGGTGTTGAAAAGATACCTCCATGTTTTTTAAACGCATTGTCTCCTATAAGCGAATATCTGTTGTAAGCTACTTCTTTCATATAAGTACATATAAGTACATATAAGTACAGCGGAATTCTGTAAAATACGCCCTTTGTCTCTGCTGCATAAAGTCTGCAAGTCACTTTTACATGGAAACCACAATTTGAAATTGACAGTTTTAGAAAGAAAAACTAGGTTATTTCATCAGTTTTGCTCAAACAAAGGTTTCAAGGATACCGTCATAATCCGCTTCAGCTTCAAAGTTTCCATCGTTGAAATCACTATCTGGAAACAATTCTCTACAGTTGTTCTATCCCCTTTTCTTGCAGAGCAATTTTTATTTACGAGCGCTGGTTTTTGAAATCAAAAAGGGTTTAAATCCTTAAATTTAATGCTAGAAGTAAATTTTTCGTTGCCAGGTTTCATTTCATCGTTCTCTTTAGATTATCTTTAACAAACATTAAAGAGAAATTTTAAACTTTTCATTTTCTGGTAAATCAAATTAAAACGAAGTTTCAGTTTAATATTTCGTGTTTCAAAGGACATTGTATAGTAGAGCAGAGTCAAATATTTTGAAGGTTGAGTTTGATAAATACTGAATAAATGCCATTTGTAGAATCTCCATTCACAGTGGTTTCCTGCATTGCGACAAAATGAAAAATTGAGTAAAGACCGTCTTCTGACCCTAGTCACCCCATTCAGGGTTATAAAATAATAAAAAAGGGAAACCAGGGACAGGGACAGTTTGGGACGNAGAGAAGCTACGAGGTCACAAAGCCGTACTAGTAATGTTGCATAAAGTAGAGAAGCTACGAGGTCACAAAGCCGTACTAGTAATGTTGCATAAAGTAGAGAAGCTACGAGGTCACAAAGCCGTACTAGTAATGTTGCATAAAGTAGAGAAGCTACGAGGTCACAAAGCCGTATTAGTAATGTTGCATAAAGGAATTGAGGTGAGAGCATAAACATTTAGGCACTATACTAGACTAATAGAGTAATAGAAGAAAGGAAGAAAGGATAGAATTGATACAGATGACAGAAAAAACACAAAAAGAAACATTGAGAGAAAAATTATCCAGAAGGAAAAAAGTCATGGGTTTAAAGGTACCTGATGTGAACTTAATCTTATCCCTACTTAAATCTAAAGATAAAAACATAAAGTTGTTTAATTCTTGCCAAAAAAAATATTGTATTAGGTTTAAAACTAAAAAAAGTACTTTGATAGGATTGTCGATAGCTCCAACAGCACAGTTCAATTTATAATTTCTTTGAGAAATTAACATTTGCAGATTTCAAAACTAATATTTTCTCAAATTTGGAGGGAAACATGAGCTCAAATTTTTCACAAATGTAAATCCGAAAGAAAAATTAAACTATTTTTTCAATGCCATTTCATTAAACATAAATTTATATATTTGCAAAATATGTAAAAATATATATCAAAGAATAGATTGCTCCAAGCTCGGAATATGGCACAAATATTTTAATTTAAAATATTTTAGAAATTCCGAAATATATTTCGATAATCTAAATTTTACAAAGGAAACATATTAATTCATTTATCGAGAAAAGATAAAACTATCCTGAGGTCTTGAGGAGGGGGGTGCCATTCCTGAGGAGGGGGGAAGGCTTTCTTGAGGAGGGGTTGGCATTCCTGAGAAGGGGGGACTTTTCTGAGGAGAAGGGTGGGAAAGGGAATCAGTTTTATTTCGCCCAAAATGTTTTTAAAAAAAATGGTACAAATCCTGCATATTGAATAATTGTTTGAATTTCTTATTAAAAGAATGAATTTTTCCCTTTACATGAGATGAAAATATTCTTTATATTCTATATTTGAAATATCAGTTCGTTTTTTTTGCGCATCTTTAAAATCCTGGGATTTTCAAACGACGATACAAAGTTCTATGATCTAAAATTGTTTAAATTTATCCAAATTATAGTTTTATTCTTCTCTTCTTAATAAAAGACAAGTTTTATATCCTATCCAACCCAACTCAATAAAACAGGTTTAATTTACATATAAAACATTAAGAGCATGTTATACTTTCTTAAAGAGCTCGTTATGAAATATATTATAAATACATAACACATATACTATATGTATAGGGTATTTTTCCAAAGACATTTTTCCATGGGTGACTTCCCAAATGTACGATTTCCCAAGCAGCAACTTCCCAAAGGTTAGGTAAGGCTGCAATTGTGGCCGAGCGCTGCGGATAGGGGGCCAATCGGGATTTAAACATAACAATGCCATAGTTTACATAAGCTTGATAAAAATGTTAGATTTGATTGTAGGGTAGTGTAGTGTAGTGTATACATATTTAGATGAAGTTACTATTCAAGATGAGCGTGCTTTGAATATTCTATTCGTGTATACAGCCATACTAGACCCCAATCTAGATCTAGGAGTAGAAATATATACAAATAGAGATATATCCTACCCTACTTGACCCCAATCTAGATCTAGGAGTAGTAATATATAGAAAAGAGAAACATCTTACCCTGCTAGACCCCAATCTAGATCTAGGAGTAGAAATATATACAAATAGAGATACATCCTAACCTACTAGACCCCAATCTAGATCTAGGAGTAGAAATATAAACAAATAGAGATACAGCCTACCCTACTAGACCCCAATCTAGATCTAAGAGTAGAAATAATACAATAGAGATACAGCCTACCCTACTAGACCCCAATCTAGATCTAGGAGTAGAAATAATACAATAGAGATACAGCCTGCCTTTAGACCCCAAACTATACATCTAGAAGTAGAAATAATGCGAATATTTTTAATAATTCTATGTATTTAACTATTAAGCTTTAAAGCCACGGTGGACTAAGCCAGTGGGGTCGGTCAAATAGGCCTAGGATTAGGCCGGGTGCTGTAAAAAGTCTGAATGCGCCATGGGAGTTGTGATAGTTAGCGCTCTCACGGGACTATGCCAAGAAAATTGACCCCTGTCGTATGTTAGTCTGGTTAGGGAGACGTACTGTACCATAGGATCGGGTCAGTACACGCTGTTATCTGACAGGCCGGTACAAACTGGGTAGGTCCTGTTCGAATTCAAATTTACTACAGGGATAGAGTGAAGCCCCTGTTTAGAGCTTCCGGGTTATAGGAGTATTTTGTAAAATCCTCAAAAAAAGAGTGTCCATTTTTAAGTTCACAGAGTACATGGAAACATATACTCCGAGAACAGTTTATACCCCCCATTATATTAGATTAGTTCACACAACCATGCTTAGATAGGATTCTATCCTATGTTAAAAGGGAACATTTCCATACTGTGTGTTGACCCCGGCGACACACAGACAAAATACGAACAATTAAGTATTATTCAAATATCATATAAAGCTTTAACTTATGAATGTTTGTCACACTTATGTGCGTCCTCAATAGTGTGTTATGTTCTCAAAGTACGTCCTCCAAAGTGTGTCATGTTCTCAAAGTGCGTCCTCAATAGTGTGTCATGTTCTCAAAGTACTTCATCAAAAGTGTGATCTCCATGTGCGTCCTCAATGTGTATCTAACATGTGCGTCATCACCGGGTTGTTCCATCCTTGTTGGTGCTGCATTTTTGCGTCTTCTTTTTCAACAAATGACGTGATGAAAATTAGAAATAGAAATTTTTAATATCGGCTGAACCTAGGAATAAGATCTCCAAACATTGAAGATAACGCCTTTACTCCGAGAATCCGCCAATGACAGCTTTTCACCTCTGAAATAAATTCTGGGACAAAGGTTAAGCCATAAAAATCAGGGAGGCTGGAACTTAGCTACCTGGCCGACAGGTTATAATGCAAGGAAAGTTAATTGCAGTTACGTATGATCTGCGTACATATTGAAACCAGTTCTCTCTGGGCAGAATTTGTAAACAAGGATAGATGCATCAGTGTTCGTTTAGTATCCGAGGAGGTTAAAAGCATTAAATCTTGATAATTTTGATAATTCGTATTCATTTTTTTTGTGAAAGATGGATCCCATGTCAGGCTTCGACATCCGTCTTGTGTTTACATTACTGCCCAGAGACAGTGCACTGCAGTATAAAAGATGCTTACAATCTAAAATAACTTTCCTTGCATTATAACCTTGCCTGGTCGTGAATATTATGTACGATTAAGAAAGTTTACTGATGTATGATACAAAGATATTATTATTATTATTGATATAGTACAAAAATCAAATATGCAGTCCAGAGGCGAGGGAGGGGGATTTTTTACCCGTATCACTTTCTGTCCCCACCCTTCCTTCCAGTTCAGTATTTTGCTTGCATTTTAGTGTTAAGGCTTTATAAAAATATTCGATTTATTTGGATCACCCTGTAATTGTCCTATAATTTTAAAAATTAATGACGTGGGTACCGTTCTTAATCTGACATTCCACTCTTATTAACAGAGGACCAATTGAAAATACGTGACAAAGAAAATATTTTCAGAAATCTCCCTAAGTACTGTAACATACAGATTGACATTTGGAAGTGCAGTACATGGCCTGTACAATAAGTAAAGTATTAGCGTACATGATTACTATATACCATAACCTCGTTGATCAAAATGAAGAACTATACTGTATATTTTGAGAAGTCGCCAATGCTTACCATTTTATTTTGGGGAGCACTGTAAATTTATGAGAAGTTGTCTTCATTTACCATTTTATCATGTATGATTAAGGTGAAGAAAAAGTTAATTGAATTTATTTCCTTCATACAACATTTGGTGGATCCACGAGAAGAATTTAAAATAGAAAATTTAGTTTCTAAATTAGTTTTGAAATATATTCTCTGTAAGTAGTAGAGGAAGGAGGCTTCAAGCTTTAGTATCTATTCTCTATACTGTATACCCAGGGTAATAATGTATAATAAACTAAACTGGGTCTGCTTCACTACATATACCCTAAACTGGGTCTGCTTAACAATATATATATCCTGAACAGGGTCTGCTACACTATGTATATCCTAAACTGGGTCTGCTTCACAAAAAATATCCTAAGCTGGGTCTGCTTTATTTTATATTTATATCCTAAACTGGGTCTGCTTTATTTTATATTTATATCCTAAACTGGGTCTGCTACACAATATATATCCTAAACTGGGTCTACTACACAATATATATCCTAAACTGGGTCTGCTACATTATATATATCCTAAACTGGATCTTGTACACTTTATATATCCAAAACTGGGTCTACTAAACTATATATATCCTAAACTGGGTCTGCTTCACTATATATATATCCTAAACTGGGTCTGCTACATTATATATATCCTAAACTGGGTCTTGTACACTTTATATATCCAAAACTGGGTCTACTGTACTATAAATATTCTAAACTGGGTCTGCTTTACTATATATATCCTAAACTGCAGGTCTGTTTCACTATAAATATTCTAAACTGGGTCTGCTTTACTATATATATCCTAAACTGGGTCTGTTTCACTATATATACCCTAAACTGGGTCTGCTTCACTATTTATATTCTAAACAGGGTCTGCTACACTATATATATCCCTAAACTGGGTCTGCTTCACCATTAATATCCTAAACTGCGTTTGCTTCACTTTATTCTATACTGGATCTGCTTCTCTATATATCCTAAACTGGGTTTGCTTCCCTTCATATATCCTAAACTGGGTCTACTTTCCTAAAAATATCATAAACTGGGTCTGCTACACTATATAAATCCTAAAATTGATCTGTTACACTTTGTAACCTAAAGATGGTCTGCTAAACTATATAACCTAATACTAAAACTGTATATTCTAAACCGGGTCTGCCAATCTGTAAATCGTAAACTTGGTCTGCTGGAGTATAAAAACCTATACGGTTGTCATTTCAGGGTAATATTTACGATATTTTTTAGAAAACCACGGCATGCATTCACTTTGTGAGAGTGACAACTAAATGATCATGAAATGCATTTATATTTTAAACTACTATCGTGAAAATTCTTTTTAAACTTTGTTTAAAATATGCAGCTGTTATGTTGTTTGAACCATGTGATTTATTTTAGTAAAGATTTCCCTAATGTCTGCCATTACTAATACTGAAAACACATTTCTTGGAGAGCAGAGAAAAATAATTCTTTACTAGAGATAACTGAATACATGCAACCCTTATATATATATTCCTAGAGATAACTGAATACATGCAACCTTTATATATATTCGTAGAGATAACTGAATACATGCAACCCTTATATATTTCTATAGATAACTGAATACATGTAACCCTTATATATATATTCCTAGAGATAACTGAATGCATGCAACCCTTATATATATATTCCTAGAGATAACTGAATGCATGCAACCCTTATATATATATTCCTAGAGATAACTGAATACATGCAACCCTTATATATATATTCCTATAGATAACTGAATACATGCAACCCTTATATATATATTCCTAGAGATAACTGAATACATGCAACCCTTAAATATATATATTCCTAAAGATAACTGAATACATGCAACCCTTAAATATATATATTCCTAGAGATAACTGAATACATGCAACCCTTAAATATATATATTCCTAGAGATAACTGGATACATGAAACCAGTATATATATTCCTAGGATGAGACTTTAAAAAAGGCGACCTAAAAATCTTTCTATCATAAAGGCTTTAATTGGTTGCTGACTTAAATCTAGTTTTGTATGAGGTTCCAAGAAATAAATAAGTTTACAGGTGCAGGGAATGGAAAATGATATATTTCTATAGAGCTGATTGTACTTTAAAAGAATTTTGTTAAACATGTTTGATGTCTGTGTTTGTCTACATGATGTTTTCCAATTAATTAGTTATTTAATTAATTAAATAATGAACGAGGAAATGGAAGAAAAAAGGAAACCAAATAACCTTAGGGATATTTTGGTAAACACAGAAACCTTAGAGCTGAATGTTTCTATCATTATTTTGTATGTGTCATTTATAATTATTACTATCTACTACGTATATAGGTTTAATCATATAAACAAGAATTATATCAACATTATTTCATCCGTCGTCTCCTCAATTCAAGGACGTTTATTTGTAAACCTTGAAATACTTTCTGTCAACAGCAAAAAAATGAAATTGAACGGCAAAAACTGATGAGACAGTTTAACAAATTGTTTATGAACTAAAGGATAAATTATTTATCCTTACTTTTTGTCTTCAGTGAAATTAGTTTGTACAAGGCTGAGAACCAGATAACAGATGAAATTGTATGAAATGGTATAAAATTAGATAAAATGGTATGAAATTGTATGAAATGGTATAAAATTAGATAAAATGGTATGAATTTGTATGAAATGGTATAAAATTAGATAAAATGGTATGAAATGGTATGAAATTGTATGAAATGGTATAAAATTAGATAAAATGGTATGAAATGCTATGAAATGACATGAAATGCTATGAAATGCTATGAAATGCTATGAAATGCTATGAAATGGTATAAAATGGTATGAAATGCTATAAAATGGTATGAAATGGTATAAAATGGTATAAAATGGTTAAATGGTATAAAATGGTATAAAATGGTATGAAATGATATGAAATGATATGAAATGGTATGAAATGGTATGACATGGTATGAAATGGTATGAAATGTTATGAAATGCTATGAAATGCTATGAAATGCTATGAAATGGTATAAAATGGTATGAAATGGTATAAAATGGTATGAAATGGTATGAGATGGTATTAAATGGTATGAAATGGTATAAAATGCTATTAAATGGTATGAAATGGTATTAAATGGTATGAAATGGTATAAAATGGTATAAAATGGTATGAAATGCTATGAAATGCTATGAAATGCTATGAAATGGTATGAAATGGTATGAAATGGTATGAAATGATATGAAATGGTATGAAATGCTATGAAATGCTATGAAATGCTATGAAATGGTATGAAATGATATGAAATGGTATGAAATGGTAGGAAATGGTATGAAATGGTATGAAATTGTATGAAATGCAAAAACCATGTTTGCTCTTGTGAAAATTATCTCAACTGAGTAAGTAGTTAATCTCTAACTGAACCCTTTATGTTACCGAGTAAGCGTGAAACTGACAAGTAAAGATTGAAAAATATTATTCGACATTTTTAATTATTAATAATCATTAACAGTTATGAGAGAAATATGATTTCCAAAATTTGCGATGATTTATTTTTATAAATTAGTTTTGTTCTTCAGACTTCAATAATAATCTTTACTTAATTATCCTTGAACGTGAACACAGCATGGTTTTGTGTCAATCTCATGAAAACAACCGGTTGGGTTTGGACTTTGCAACTAAATTTAATAGGTTTGCATGGGTTTTACCTTTGTGAAGGAACCTAGCAGCTAGGTAAGGTATAAAGAGAACCAGAGAAGGAACCTTGCTATTAATGTATAAAGAGAACCAGAGAAGGAACCTTTCTATTAATGTATAAAGAGATCTAATGAAGGAACCTGTCTAGGTAAGGGTTAAAGAGAACCTCTGAAGGAACCAAGCTAGGTAAGGTATAAAGAGAACCTCTGAAGGAACCAAGCTAGGTAAGGTATAAAGAGAACCTCTGAAGGAACCAAGCTAGGTAAGGTATAAAGAGAACCAGAGAAGGAACCTAGCAGCTAGGTAAGGTTTAAAGAAAACCACCGAAGGAACCAAGCTAGGTAAGGTATAAAGAGAACCAGAGAAGGAACCTAGCAGCTAGGTAAGGTATAAAGAGAACCAGAGAAGGAACCTAGCTATTAATGTATAAAGAGACCTAATGAAGGAACCTATTTAGGTAAGATATGAAAAGAACCAGTAAAGGAACCTAGCTAGGTAAGGTATAAAGAGATTCAGTGAAGGAACTTGGCTAGGTAAGATATGAAAATAAGCAATTAAGAAATGTAGCTAGGTAAGATATGTGTATATATATATGTATAGATATATAATACATTTTCTAGTGTAAGAATAATCTTTAAAGTGGAAATAAAAGGATCTACATATGTATACTTTACAAGAGAAATAAAGCTTTGTATTTTCTTATTTCAAATACAGAATTTTTGTTAGATTGAACAGGGTTCAGGTCAGGGAGCAAGGAATAGAAGGGAGATATAACCGACGCGGTTCGCCCTACCATATGATCATGCATGCTTTGCAGACGGGTACTTCATTTGAATAAGAATTATTTGTCTGATGTACATTTACTGCGTATACAATAACCTATTCTGAATATTTCATATACAAATGGAGTACCCGTCTGCAAAGCATGATCATATGGTAGGGCGAACCGCGTCAGTTATATCTCCCTTCTATTCCTTACTCCCTGGTTCAGGTAGTTTCATCTTAGATACATAAACTTTGATTTCAAAAGCTTGCGTGGTTACAATATGAACTTTTTTGTCCAAACATATTTTTCTCAATTAAAGAAACTTCGGGTATCATAGAAATTTGAATACAATGACAGCAGCAATTGCAATGTTTCAGCCTTTACTAGGTGCTGAAAGATAAAAAGACGCATTTTCGTGAGAAGTGGGACTCGGGCAGATTTTATGATATGTTTTGTTATGTAAAATGATCTGAGAGTAGGCTTGAAACCGAGAATAGATGCCGAGTTATAATAATCCATTAAATATTGGTAAAATACTAAACTAAAGAGATGTATCGTATATCAAGAATCAAAATGACTGTGAGACGAGCTAACTATTTATTCCTTTCAGAGGTTCTATCTACACTTCAGCAAAAAGTACGCAAAAAGAATATACTGAATTAGATCTGGAAGTCCTGAAAAATATTGTAAAAATTGTTGTAACCAAAGCTCGAATTGGGTATGGGGGTGGGGNGGGGATTGATAATTCCACTGGTCTAATCCGGAAAAGAATAACTTAGAGCAACTTTTATAACAGAAGTTTGTCTCCAAAGTTAGAATTGAGTCGGAAAATCCAGTGTTGGTATTTGTAATGATTAGATTTTAATAATTCACAATTGCTTTAAGGAAAACATATAGACGTAAATTCCAGTAACCCTTCAATTAACATATACGATTCACACTTAACCTTCGTCTGATTAAATATATCTTAAATTAGATTTTTTTATCAACTCTTTAATAGAGTGACCTACAGTCTACAGATTTGTGTGAGAAAACCCAGGACAGCTTCCTAATTGTTGCTCCAAAAAAGGTTCAAATGGTACCATTGTGAATCTGATATCCCTGTAACTAGAGAGCCATTAGAAATTACCTCTACCGTCCCTTTAAATTTTTTTATACTGTTAAAGCTAAAGCTAAAGATCTATTAGATTTTTGAGATATTGTGTTTGTATATTAGAAAAGTATGAGACTAGGCGGCTCCTGTATCTCCGTAGAATCGTGTTTGTATATTAGAAAAGTATGAGACTAGGCGGCTCCTTGTATCTCCGTAGAATCACGTTTGTATATTATAAAAGAAGACTAGGCGGCTCCTGTATCTCCGTAGAATCGTGTTTGTATATTAGAAAAGTATAAGACTAGTTGGCTCCTGTATCTCCGTATAATCATGTTTGTATATAAGAAAAGTATAAGACTAAGCAGCTCCTGTATCTCTGTATAATAGTGTTTGTATATTAGAAAAGTATAAGACTAGGTGGCTCCTGAATCTCCGTAGAATCGTGTTAGTATATTAGAAAAGTATAAGACTAGGTGGCTCTTGTATCTCCGTAGAATCACGTTTGTATATTATAAAAGAAGACTAGCTGGTTCCTGTATCTCCTTAGAATCGTGTTTGTATATAAGAAAAGTATAAGACTAGGCGGCTCCTGTATCTCCGTAGAATAATGTTTGTATATTAGAAAAGTATAAGACTAGGTTGCTCCTGTATCTCCGTAGAATCATGTTTGTATAATAGAAAAGTATGAGACTAGGTGGATCCTGTATCTCTGTAGAATCGTGTTTGTATATTAGAAAAGAATGAGACTAGATGGCTCCTGTATCTCCGTAGAACCATGTTTGTATATTAGAAAAGTATAAGACTAGGCGGCTCCTGTATCTCCGTAGAACCATGTTTGTATAATAGAAAAATATAAGACTAGGCGGCTCCTGTATCTCCGTAGAACCATGTTTGTATATTGGAAAAGTATAAGACTAGGCGGCTCCTGTATCTCCGTAGAACCATGTTTGTATAATAGAAAAGTATAAGACTAGGCGGCTCCTATATCTGGTTTGAGAGGTCTGGTTGTTGCTTCTCAGTTGTGCGGAGTCTACAACCCAGAGTAGAGAGGACAAACAGTTCTTCATCCAGTCTCGTTATACATCCTAGAGATTTTTATAAACCAGTTCATCTACTAAACTTACAGTGCATGATTGTAATCCCTGATTTCATCGCTTATGATTCTATTTTGCTACTATAAGCAAGGTTTCAAGCTTCCAGTAAAAATGTAAACATAAACTAGAATTATTAAATTTTATTAAATTTTTACTTTATTCTGCTCTCATGTTCTCTCTGCAAATAGAATAGAAATATAACCAGTATTTTATATTGCAGAAATAAAGTTCTAATAATCTGGTTCATTAAACAAGAAAATGTACAATTGATATATTTTCAAATGTTTTAACGTCAAGTTAGAAATTCCTTCTTAAAAATTTATGACATTAAGGCAAAAATCTTTATAATTTAATTAATTTATTTCTAAAACGTGGTTTAAAGGGACTGTCAACGGTATTTTAACCTGACCCCGAAATTCAGGAGTTACATGTCCGATCCTCAACAGTACCATTTAATACCTTTATCTGAATAATACGCATGTAATGATGCAACTCTTTATAAGTAAGGTCTCGTTAAGCATTTTTAGAATAGAATTAGAATTGGAAGAATTAGAGACTACTTAGGCCTATCTAGCTAGTAATGATCAGATACTACACTGTAAAAACCCATGGCGCTTTTGACAGTAAACCCAAGTTTTTGGTAAGCGTATTTAATGGGATTTAAAATATCTATCCATTTATTACAATCATTAATTGATTAAAATAACAGATAGGACACTATATGTCGTCTTTTCAAGATCATTTAAGTATTTTGGTCACACTAAACCTGAGGTAATTCTACTGAAATTTGGTTGCGTTCCTGAGTCTACAAAAATTGTGTTTTACATGTATTATAAGTAAGTAAACAAGAACTGATAAATGACGATAAAGAAGGAAAGTAAATACACAGAACCCCAATTGTTAAAAATTAAAGTACCTTCAACTTTTTTCTCACCAAACATTCATAATTTTTAGGAAGCTTTACTTTTGAACTTTTTATTGTTTCTTTTACAATTCGTGGTTTAATGGATACAAACAAATAAACAAATAAGATAAGTTTTGACAGAATGTTTTTTATTATATAGATTAAAAAGTAGGATAGTAAAAAAAGGATAAAAAAGGAGTATATATGTCTATATATAATAGTTAACTGTAATATCCGCTGACAAGAGAAACTCAATATTCCTGTGTTTTGCAACTAAACCGATAAACTTAAAGTAAAGTCACAACTTTTACGAGTTAAGGATCAACAAGAGACAGATATTTTCAATCACTAAAATGTTCAAAACTTCTTATTGGTATATTTTATCTGTATTCAAAACAGAGGTTTTGTTTACTGCACATACAATATACATATTTTCCAATAATACAGCGTCCATCTTAAATAATTAAATTAGCTTGTGTATTAAGTGTAAATCCCTCCCCTCACTATAATCACATCCCTTCTCTTACACACCCCTCGGCCGGCCTCGCATCTAACTACAAACAATTTCAAAACTCCTATGTGTAGCAAAAAAGTTAAAAACTTGCTTGTTTATAATTAAACTTTTCAACATAAAACGATCCAGCAGCCACACTTTTATTTTATCAGGTTAATCAACTATTTTAGGTCTCAAGGAATAAAAAACTTTTCAACCTTGAGACATTTATATTTTTATATTAAACATTTATTTCCTGCACTAAACCTTAGTTCTCTGCTCTTTTTCATGATTACTAAGTTTGTTTTGTAAGTTTATGATTATTAGTTTATTGTTGGTTTATTGGTTTATGTTTTATCTGCAGGCAGCAGGTTGTTTTATTAGCAGAACTCATTTATCAGACGCATACTTGGGGTTTATCTAGACTTTTCCGCTTATTTAGCACATTTACAGTTTTAAAATCATCTTGACTAAGGCTGGATAAAATTGCGCCGGCCCGGCCTCTAGTTATGCAAATGGAGCTGTACTGCACCGAATTCTACTTGTACCGTCTTGTACTGTACCGAATTCTACTTGTACCGTTTTCAACTGTCCTAGGATTCTTGGTGTGGGTCTAAATCTAAAGGGATAAAAAATATATTTTAATGAGAAAAAAACACTTTTCTTTATGAATTCAAATTTTTTAGTTATTACATTACTATTTGTGAATAAAACTTCCCCCCGTTCCACGTCACAATAAACCTTACTTATTAACCAGGCAGCCACAAATTAGTTAACCACTGGTATTATAACATTTTGTATTGATTCGAGCAAACATAAACTTTTCTAACTTTTCTCTTTCATTGATTATTTAATTTAGACTAAACACCTCTAAGCAATTGAATATATATTTTAATTAAATGTCTTAAACTAATCTTCCGCCTTGTTAGATTCTTAGATTTAAGCATAAATAATTCAGACCATTGTCAATCTAAATCTTCGAATTTTCAAACTAAAGTTAGAATATTTTACATTTTACGCAATAAAATAATTATCATTTTGAAAACTAGAAACCTCGAAATAAAACCAGCCTCTGATGTCAACAAAAAGAGAGTAAAAACCTGATATTTTCATCACTATAATAATATTCACAACTACTTTACAGGGAAGTTAAGGAAATTTTATTTTTACCAAGGTTTCCGACGTATTTTGCCTAGAAAACAGGCAGAGCTTGGCTTCATTATCCCAAGGGACAATTATAGAACTTAACATCCCGCTGCAGTAGTGAAAGAGAGGAAATAACATATCGGTAATGTTGGGAAAAAGGAGGTTTAAAAATATAAAATGATTGATTTTAAAGATATTAAAATGAAGATGTGAGAGGTTTGACAGTATGTATAGAATAATCTCTATATTGGCTGTGATAATTAGCAAAATAAGTTGTCTCTACTGCTACAAAAATGATCTTTATAAAACATACAGGTAAAAATTAATTTGATAATTTCAAAAAAATATCTTTTTTAGAGTTGAACTATGTGTTTGGGGGATTTTAATACGGATTTAGGGAAATTGAGGTGGACAAGAAGAGATGGTGAGAAAGTTGGAGAAAAGAAGTTTGAAGGTTGATGGGGAAGAATAACAGAAATGGGTTTGGAAAGATCAAGATGAAAAAACATTCTTTTCTTACAGGTTGGAGAAGTTATGCAGAGGAGATGGAGGAAAGGTCGGAATTGTTATAAATGATGTCGTGTCGGCATTCTTCCTTAACTCTTCTTTAGTTCCAGGTAGACATAGAGAACTCTTCTCTAGTTCCAGGTAGACATAGAGAACTCATCTCTAGTTCCAGGTACACATAGAGAAATCTTCTCTAGTTCCAGGTAGACATAGAGAACTCTTCTCTAGTTCCAGGTAGACATAGAGAAATATTCTCTAGTTCCAGGTACACATAGCGAACTCTTCTCTAGTTCCAGGTACACATAGAGAACTCTTCTCTAGTTCCAGGTAGACATCGAGAACTCTTCTCTAGTTCCAGGTACACACAGAGAACTCTTCTCTAGTTCCAGGTAGACATAGAGAACTCTTCTCTAGTTCCAGGAAGACATAGAGAACTCTTCTCTAGTTCCAGTTAGACATAGAGAAATCTTCTATAGTTTCAGGTAGACATAGAGAACTCTTCTCTAGTTCCAGGTAGATATAGAGAACTCTTCTCCAGTTCCAGGTACACATAGAGAACTCTTCTCTAGTTCCAGTTAGACATAGAGAAATTTTCTCTTGTTTCAGGTAGACATAGAGAGCTCTTCTCTAGTTCCAGGTAGATTAGAGAACTCTTCTCTAGTTCCAGGTACACATAGAGAACTCTTCTCTAGTTCCAGGTAGACATAGAGAACTCTTCTCTAGTTCCAGGTACACATAGAGAAATCTTCTCTAGTTCCAGGTAGACATAGAGAACTCTTCTCTAGTTCCAGGTACACATAGAGAACTCTTCTCTAGTTCCAGGTAGACATAGAGAACTCAACCCTAAATCAAGGTAGACATAGTGAGCTTATCTATAGTTACAGGTACACATAGAAAACTCTTCTCTAGTTCCAGGTAGACATAGAGAACTCTTCTCTAGTTCCAGGTTGACATAGACAACTCTTCTCTAGTTCCAGGTAGACATAGACAACTCTTCTCTAGTTCCAGGTATACATAGAGAATTCTTATATTTTTCCAGGTAGACATATATATATATATATATATAGACACAAATAACTTAAATCTTGTTCCGATAACACACAGTTAGAACTCAAATTTAGATCCAGGTAGACATAAAACTGTTCCAAGATTTAGAATTATTCATTTTATTTAAGTTCCTGTATAAATTATTCTATGCATTTCTAGATTTCGTTTCAGAACTATAAAAAGTAACAAGGTGTTAATTTGATTTGAATATTCTAAGTTTAAATAAAATTCTTTTTCATGCGAAAAATGTTTTAATCATTTAAAAATGTTTTTAAATTTCATTATATTCTCATTCAAGGATTTAATTCATCTTTTAATTAAATTGAAAATTGTTTTATCTTTGAATATATTCATATATCAAAGGAGAACTCGGACTGTAAAACCGTTTTAAAAAGGGGAACCCAACTAAACGTGTTCTCTAATTTTTTCATTGACAAAATGAAAAAGAGATATCTTGCATTGCTTAGAAAACATTGTATCTTGACATTTTATCTTTAGATTGTGTTCATTCTATCAAAATAATTTTTTAAAACTATTTTGTATTTTAAAGTTACAGTATTTACATTGTACATGTGCATAAAGTTTTTTCCTTCAAATGTCTTTCTCAAATGTCTCAATATGAAATGTCTCAGTTATAGAAGTATCTTTACTTTAAATCAAACCTCTGATTCCTTTCTTTAGCAACCTTTTTTCCAATTTCTTAAATTCTGTCCTTGATGAAGTATTGTTTTAATATCCTTCAGAAAATGTCATTCTATCAAAGTATTACACAAGTCTACAAATCCTTCCTATAAACAGACCTTTTATATCCTTTTTTTATTCTCAGGTTCTAGTTCATTCTCTTTATTTATTGTGAAAAAAAATTTGATAGTCTATTCTCGGGGTCAAATACATTTAGAAAGTAAAGTACTAACTTGCAGGTATTGCGTGAATATGAAGAATGAATATTTTATTCTTCATCTAAGTTTATTCATTTTCCTTTCAGCAGTTCTCAAGCCTATACTAAACTTTAAACGATAAAATTGGATTATTTGAACAATATATATATTCTTTTTCATCATAATATCATTAGTTTTGTTATACAAAACACCATAAATACAGACTAAATAGATATAGGATCTTCATAAAATATATGGTGGAAAACATACACCAGTATTAATTGCATTATGTTAATATTCATAAAAAAAATTTTATATGTATAGTGCAAACTGGTAATGTTTACAAATTATTGTTGAAAAATACAAGAAACAATTAATTATCGAATCTATTAAATATCGAAGCCTTAATAGGGTTTTAAAAGTTTCTCTGAAAAAGTCCCGCAAAATCTCCATTAAAAAAATGGGCATTCATGATTCACAACGGTACCCTTTAAACCTGTATCATATCAGCAACGTGAAAGATTTATATTTCTACCTTAACTATTTATCTAGAGAACACGACAATTTAAGATTCTAAGAGAAAACCCCGGATAGCTCATTAATTCTTGATCAAAAAAAAGCTTTTAATGGCACCATATTGTGACACTGCCACTAAAAACTGAAAAATTACTTGAAGTTATGCCTACAGTCATTTTAAAACAACTTTTTGAAATGACTTGATTTAGTCGATTAATTTTTTTTCTAGGTGAAACATTTAACTGTCATGTGGAGATGGTGGTTCGATCAGCAAACACAGGAATAAACATCATCGTTAAATTCAACAAAAAATATAACCCCCCCCCCCCTCCACTTTCCTTTGTGCAGACAAGAAGGAAGATTTAATCTATAAAAGACTGAGAAGATATCAATAATATCTGACACTTAAATATCCATTAATTTTGGGAATCTGTCAACTTAAACTTTTCTTTAAAATTCAAATCAATCTTTGCAACAAAAATGAAACTATTTTCTAACCTATCAATTGCTTGATTAACATAGTAAAATCCAACAGTTTTCTTAAAACAAATCAAGGTACTAATGCCAGGAAAGTTAATTGCAGTCGCGTATACTGTGCGCGTACATATTGAAACCAGTTCTCTCTGCGCAAAATTTGTAAATAAGAATAGATGCATCCAAGAAATATATAGACCAGGAACCACCATATCTTATGCGTCAAATCTGTGTACTGCATTGAAAGGAGATCAAAACAAAGAATTTAGGGGCAACGCATCATTTTTGAGTGAAAAGGGCGCAAGGGGTGGAATAAAAATATATTGCTATTGAAGTTTCAATATTGACCAGAGAGCCAAAATCATATGTATTCGCTCTTACTTGATATATTAACTTGATTTTTGTTGGACTGTAATATCACATCAGAGCTGTAGTCCTTTCCCTTCAACTTCTGTGGAGGCACTGGGTTTGTTTACATTCCTCCCACAGTTTACAGTACATAATATGCGTATATCCATGAGTTGGGCGTTCCTGTATATAGTTCCTTGGATGCATCAGTGTTCGTTTAGTATCCGAGAAGGTTAAAAGAATTAAATTTTGATGATTTTGAAAATTCGCATAATTCGCATAGTTTCCTATGACCAGAATATTTCATAGATTATTTTTGTGAAAATGGATTCCATGTCAGGCTGTGACATCCGTCTTGTGTTTACTTTTCCGTCCAAAGACAGTACACTGCAGTACAAAAAATGCGTACACCTCTGAAATAACTTTCCTTGAAACAAATTAAACAGTTTTTGGGAAATGTTTTCAGGACGTGAAATTCTACGTAATAAAAGAACCAAAAGTTCACAAGCAATACTTGCTTTAGCTTCGACATTTAAAATATTTTCAGCTCTTTTATTTTTCTTCTGTCTCACTTTTATTATCTAACCTATATATTTTTATTTGCATTCATGTTTATTTATTGCGAGATTTTAGAATGATACGAATGGCTTATTTTTGTCATTTTTAAATCAATTTAAAGTTTTGACGAATGTCTGAAATATTTGTTTGTTTTCACATTTTTTCAATGCAAAAAAAAACGTTTAGAAAATAAAAATGAAGAATATTGAAACAACGATGACCCTGATTTTTTAAAGGATTTTTTGTCTACTTTGAAGAAATGAATCTCTCCGAATCTACATTATCAGGGTGTAATGAGGTAAGAAAAAAAGAATAATTTTCTACAACTCTCCTCTCCCTGACATGTACTCTCTCACCAACCTATAACCCCCCAAACCTTCGACCTATACCGCACCCGAACTATTGCCTAATATAAACCTTAGGATGGATATAAATGATCTTCTGTGCCATGAAGATTAATTGTTCAAAATAAATAGTTTTTTTCCCCTCTCCACCACTTACATTAGTGGATTAAAGGTAGAATATGTAAGTAGAAAAGTCTGAAACCAAATTTGAAGCATTAAATGACATTAAAATATAACTTCTGAAAGGTTTGTGCTTAGCGGAGAGGGAACATTTTTTCGTTTAAAACGAGCTTCGAACCGTCCATCAAGAAGTTACCCGTTTCTTTTATTGAAAAGTTCTGGGTTCCTGGTTTAAAAAGTATTTTATCATTTTGGAGCTCATAACTTTTGTATTGTAACATTTGAGTAAACAAAATCCAATGGCAAATTGCAGAAATACGGGCTGTTTTTTACGAATTTATCAACACTTTAATTTAAAAAGTTTCCAGTATAGGTATTGCGTTTAGTGCTACCTCATTTAAAAGTTCAGATCTCAGGTCAAATTATAATTTAGTAAAGTTGCAGAAGTATAATCTAGGCAACATATTTTACAAGAGAAAAGATTAATACTGTAAGCTGAGAGGATTTATATTTCTCTTCTTTATAAATATAAATGTTTATATTTATTCTCTTTGTGTTGTGTCACAAGGTCTGTAAAAACTATTGTAAAACTATTCATTTATCAAACTTTTACTTTTATAGTATTGGGAGATTAGATTATTTAATTTTAACATTTATGTAAAATCTACTCTGTTCATCATTAATAAAAAAAGAAAAAAAAAACATTATAAAACTCGAAGAAAAAAAGTTAATTTTAGCATATTTTAAGGTAGGCCCCGAAAGTCTTGTTTGATTTGTGAAAAATTGTTGAACTTTGGTATAAAAAATAGAAACAAGAATAGTCGCAAAGTCGTAACGTAAACTGTACAGGGTTATCAACAGAGTTATTTAGGTCCCCGCTTGTGTGTTCGGTCATTGCACAGTCAACTCCGGCTTTTTTCAAGAACCAGGCCGACTTTTAGGCAGCTATAGAGCTAACACATACAGACTATGAAAGGCAAAACGAGAACCCCTTGACCAATTTTTGGGTAACTCGTTAGAAACACGGGAGCGTTTTCAGCATTGTTGGAATTTTTCTTCAGATTTCCAAGCAAAGCTGGGTTCCAAGGCTAGTTGTATATATCTCTGTCATATTTTCGTAAACATATATTGTATATATTTCAGGATTTTGTCCAGTTTGGCCGAGATATCCTGTTCGTGACGTCACATCTCAGTAAAAAGTACTGTGGACGGATGGAGAAAGGTATTGGAGACGAAAACCTCGAACAAATTGTACTATAAAATTCCTTTTGGCTGGAAAATGATAATGACTGAAATTTAATAAAATTTATTAAAAAGTATACATATTATGCTCTAACAATCTTACAATCACGTTTTCATCTACAATATCAAGCGGAATGATGGGCTTACTAATTATAAATGACGCCAAAGCTTTTGAAATTTGCTACATCAACTAAAAATAATAACATTCTTAGCTTCATTGTGAGGAATAAGTACGTTACTGTGAACTGAAATATGCACATTCTGAAAATATTCAACATTTAAGTAATACTAAAAGTAAAATTAAAGGCCCAAGGAGACAACTCAAAATAAATTGTTGATAAATGATTTCTACATTTGTCAAATCGCTATTAAAATATGTGTATTAAAGTATTTACAGATAGGGCAGGATTCGGCGTAATTGAGATATTTTTCAACTTTTCAGCTCACAATTATAAAATTTACATTTACCATCAATATCAAGTATTTGATGGATCTGGTTTTCTGAATTCTTAATGATTCAAAATTCTAAATTCATATTAATTATATAAAAACAATATTTATAGATATAATTTTTTCGTTCTAATTTTAATCATTGCCGTTTTTTTACATTCGCAATAACTGATTTGCCGTTTTCTGTAAACATTGCATATTTTAAATCTTTCATTTTGAAAGATTGACAATCTAACAACTAAAATCTGAAACAGGGATTTAAAAGTCAGAAGAGATAAATCATAATAAAATTGTTTTTATTCTACAAAAAGTTTTTTTGCTGAACCAGATTTTTTTTATTGTTATTGTACATTACAGTGTTCAACATTTGAATTTAAAGTTTAGTGTGTATTGGTGGTGACCATATTTAATATCTAATATTTATTTAGTGTCACTGTCCCACTGTGATAAGAACCGAACTGAGCCAACTCCAACCCTCAAACTCGGAGAAAGGAAAACAGACATACAAGCATTATAATTTATTTTTAAAAATAACGTTATTTTGTCCAAAAATATATATTGAAAAAATTCCAAGTTAAAAGCAAGGGTCTTTATTTTTACATTTTATATTTAACATCTAATATTTAAGTTATTGTAATTTAATGTTTAATAAGTTATCTAAATACTCCAAGAAAAAATAATAATCTAACCCAAAATTGGCTTTATGGTTGGTTTAAAATGATATTATTCTGTTTGAGTAGAATCTATTCTGAAGAGAGAGACCGAGAAATGGATATTTGGATTAGGTATAATTTTAGTTTTTATATCAGCAGCCTAGATACATTAAACCAGATAGCTCACGTCATCTTCACCATACCAGATAGCTCATGTCGTCTTGACCATACCAGATAGCTCATGTCGTCTTCACCATACCAGATAGCTCATGTCGTCTTCACCATACCGGAGTGTTTCAGCTGAAATATAACTGATGTAATTCCGTAACTAACATTCTTGTTACATCTACTTTTCCTGTTACAGATTGAGTGTTCCCGCAGTAACAGTAACCTCGAAAACAGTAACCTTAGGTAGCATAATTATTAAAAGTGCCACAAAAAAAGATAATTCGTTTTCTGGAGCTCTTTTAAAAAGTCCTAAATTCGGGGCCAATTCTAAAGGGGATCTTTCTAAATTTTGGATGTTATTCAGAGACAAAGGAAAATTGCGAAACGTCGCCAAGCATGTGAAATTTTTAATAATAAATACTTTTTTTAGTGGTGACACCGTTCAAGAAAGCTTGCAGTGCAAATGATTTGCAGTACAGGTAACATTCTTACATAGAATTGTACATGTTTAACCCCTGTGTCAAAGTTGCATGATCCGTGCCGGTACAACACATACGCACTGTATATTAAGTCCGGCGTACTGTACAGTCAGACTACCCAGTGTAGAGTAGCTTGGCAAGAGCACTTGGGTATTTATGTATTTAAATAACTTCACATACTATGTACATGTATGTACAGTTATGTTTTTTCACGTTTAAAGGGACTGTTAACGTAATATTATCTGACTCTTCATTAATAAAGGGGCATGTCCGATTCATAAAAGTACCATTGTCTGATTCAAAAGAATGAAGTTATTCCTGTTTTTCCTCCTCAAAATTTATTATTTTCAAGTGCGGGTTTGTTTGCAATATACACTTGCGGATTTATACGGTAAGAAATAAGGAAGGAAAAAAAAAAACCGACGATAGTTTCCTCATTATTAATACGTTGAAGGGTTAAATGATACTTTTGTGAATCGGGAATTAAACACTTGAAATAACCTCGACAGTCCCTTCAGTGGGTTTATCTTATCAAATTATTAATTATTTCAAACTACATTCTATTGAATCAACTAATTACAAGTTTTAAATACCAAAGGTTTACACCATCAGGTTGCAAAAATATAAAGATTAGAAAATATAGTTTGTGTTGTGTTCGATTTCTTTGCCCATCAGTTTTTCCACTTTTTATCATTTAAGAGTTGTTGAAATTATGTGATAAAACCCAGATCTGTTTACGCTCTGGAAAATTATGTAATAAAACCCAGATCTGTTTACGCTCTGGAAAATTATGTAATAAAACCCAGATCTGTTTACGCTCTGGAAAATTATGTAATAAAACCCAGATCTGTTTACGCTCTGGAAAATTATGTAATAAAACCCAGATCTGTTTACGCTCTGGAAAATTATGTAATAAAACCCAGATCTGTTTACGCTCTGGAAAATCAATCTTAGCTGACTGGTTTACTTTGTATAATATTTTAGAGAAAGTACATTGTACATTATGTGATAAAACCCAGATCTGTTTACGCTCTGGAAAATTAATCTTAGCTGACTGGTTTACTTTGTATAATATTTTAGAGAAAGTACATTGTAAGCATATAATATTGTACTTTTTCATGTTGCAATGTTTCCAAATGTTTGCAGGAAATGCGGGAACAGTCCCCGGTGTATCAGAAAAGAACTGTTCTGTGATGGACAAATTAACTGCGCTGTTACGGATAATAGTCCGGAAGGTAAATATTCAGTTTTAGAAAAATAAAAAGTATTCCTGTCGCGCAAAATATTTCTATTAAAAATTCCAAACTGTAAAGGGGGGAAAACAATATATTTAAAAAGTAGTTAAAAATGTGGGTCAGGGCCTTTATATAAAGGTTTAATATACTTAATTATAAGCTTAATCACAAAAACATGAAATGAGAAAAGTTTTACACAGATAATCTCCATCTCTTTTACAAGTTTAAGGTTATCTTATACTAATATTACAAAATATCACAAAATATTATAAAAAATATTAAACTGAATGAACACTGTAAAATGTTCAACAAAAAAATTCTTTTCTCAAAATGTTCGTCATCTTTTAAAGGTTTTGGGTTATTCGATATTTATAACAAAATATTAGATTTAACTGACAAATTGATTTTAATATAATTTTAAGCTGAAGCTTCCAATTTAGAACTTCTCTCAAGGATCTAGTTTTGATAAGATGAATTTAATAGGGCAGAAAACTCAGCCAATTAAAAACGAAATATTTACAACTAACTTTTATTTCGATCCATGGAGCGACTTATCTCGTATTGTTAACATTTATCCAATTATGATATTTGATTTCATTTATAATATTTCAGTCAATTATAAAATTATTCGATTATTTTCTAGTTAGTGAAAAAGACTTGAACTGCCTTTTTTTCGATAACAAGAATGACATACAACAAACCCGACCAGAGATCGTCCTTGACTGTACAAATTATCTTCTTATCCTAAGAATCAAACATCCAGAGCGGTTTAACAATTATCCTCAAATTGCTTCATTAGGACGAACTATATTCATACAAGAAACCTGCTCAGGGCAATAGAATCTTAGTCGGGATGATTTTCGTCTTCAATAAGAAAGGATTTTATTTTTATAACTTTTATAAATGATACATTAATACAGAGCACATTTTTTTATAACTTTTAAAAATGATACATTAATACAGAGCACATTTTTTCAACAATACCATTAATGGTATTTTTTACAAAAAGAAAAAGCCAATGTGACAATTATTCCTGTGTTGTTTGTTAAACAACGTAAATTTCTAACTTAAAATACATAAAGGAATTGTAAAGTTGTTAAATGTTAAGATGAGAGGAACTGTAGTTGGATGGGTAGAGGTATAGAGGAACCAAAAACTTGGAAATCCCAAGTTCCTTTTCTAGAAGGTAACAAATATTTGTCATTCGTGTTTAATTTTGTTATTTGTCTTGTCTCGTTGTTGGTCTGATTGTATTCCAACGTGAAACGATCCCAGGTTTGTTACCGGTCAGGATCCCAGGTCAGGGTTTATGACCGGGCAGGATCCCAGGTCTGATTTATGACTGATTAGGATTCAAGGTCTAGTTTATGACCGGTCATGATCGCAGGTCTGGTTTATGACTGATCAGGATTCCAGGTCTGGTTCATGACCGGTCAGGATTCCAGGTATGGTTTATGACCAGTCCGGATCTTAGGTATGGTTTGTGACCGGTCAGGATCTCAGGTATGATTTATGTCCGGGTAAGGATCCTAGGTTATTGTTTATGACCGGTCAGGGTCCCAGGTCTGGTTTATGACCTGTCAGGATCCCAGGTCCGGTTTATGATTGGTCAGGATCCCAGGTATTGTTTATGACTGGTTAGGATCCCAGGTATGGTTTATAACCAGTCAGGATCCCAGGTCTGCTTTATGACAGGTTAGGATCCCTGGTCCGGTTTATGATTGGTCAGGATCCCAGATATGGTTTATGACCTTCAGAATTACAGGTATGGTTTATGACCTGTCAGGATTCCAGGTCTGGTTTATGACCGGTCAGGATCCCTGGTCCGGTTTTTGACCTGTAAGGATCCCAGGTCTGGTTTATGATTGTTCAGGATCCCAGGTATTGTGTATGACCGGTTAGGATCCCTGGTCCGGTTTATGATTGGTCAGGATCCCAGTTATAGTTTAGGACCTGGTTAGAATCCCAGGTATGGTTTATGACCGGTCAGGATCGCAGATATGGTTTATGACCTTCAGAATTACAGGTATGGTTTATGACCTGTCAGGATCTCAGGTCTGGTTTATGACCTGTCAGGATCCCAGGTATGATTTATGACCTGTTAGGATCCCAGGTATGGTTTATGACCTTTCAGGATTTCGAGTATGGTTTATGACCTGTCAGGATCCCAGGTCTGGTTTATGACCTGTCAGGACCCCAGGTATGGTTTATGACCTGTCAGGACCCCAGGTATGGTTTATGACCTTTCAGGACCCCATTATGGTTTATGACCTGTCAGGATCCCAGGTATGGTTCAAAAATGGAATTCAATGAAATTTTTAGATTACAGGAGCAATGTAATAAAGTACAATACAAAGCAAATTGAAAAAATGCAACGTTAAAAAGTAAAATTTAGTAGCTTAACATAGCAATATAATAATTTATTTTACTTAAATAGCAATATAATAATTTATTTTACTTACCTTAGCAATATAATAATTTATTTTACTTAACTTAGCAATATAATAATTTATTTTACTTAACTTAGCAATAAAATAATTTAATTAACTTTTAATTTTTTAGGATTTTTGTTTCTACTTGTAATACTTCTCATAGTTCTAATCTACATTGGGGTTAGAGTATTCAGGTAAAATATTTATAATATTTGTAAATATTTAAAATGTTTACCAAATATTAGTTTATTAAAAATATCTATTTATTTGCTAGGAGGAGAAAACTGAATAAAGGGGAATATCCTGCAGTAAGGGAGCAAAGGGACCTAATACAGTTCAACTCAGACCAGTATAGGGTAAACTTTTTATAGGAGTCAAGGTTCAGATCTAGGTTCAAAGGAATTGAGTCTTTGCCACAAACTCTGATTTTTTAATTCCTGTGTCTTTGCAACCCAATGTCGAAGACCTAAAATATTTCCAACTATGAATTCTGTTAGATTAAATAATCTAAATTTGATATATTACAGAATTACATTATCAGTTTCCAAAGATTAAATTTGTGGCAAAGACTCAATTTCTTTAGCCAAAGTCACGATCAAAATTAAGGTCAACGTGAAGGTCAGTATAAAGTATTTATAATCCCCTTACCCCTGGATAAAATCTTAGAACTGGATTATATGAAAAGATAAAACTGCAGATAATAGAAAAGTTCAAAGTACACACTTCAATTAAACTTTAAACTTCAAATTGCAATCAAAGAACAATCAAAGAAAAATGTTAAAGCAAATGCAAAAGACAAATGAAAGATCAAAAAGTAAAGAAGATAAGGACAGAATTTAATCAATTTTAGTAACGACACTGAACTTACCTACTGCCGGTTCAAATTTCAACCACCGAATTAAGGTTAAAGATTCAGGAAGGATTTTAATAGCTGAACCGGCGGTAGGGGGTTGAGCTACCCCGCAAATTTATTAAAGTCGGACCCAGTAGAGTTAAATTTAATTGAATCAAGGGTAAAGATCCTTAAATCTTTGTTTCAGGAGTGTGATACCGTAGTTCCTGTTAGTGCCCCCTCGTGTCCTCCCCTCCCCCTCCCCCCTCCATACTCACAGATAGATTCCAGTACAGTCATACAGTACAGCTATGCTAACAGATAAATTAGCTATTCTAACAGATAAATCACCTAAGCTAACAGATGATTCGGCTATACTAACAGAGAAATCTTCTACACTATCAGTTTAATCAGCTACGCTAACAGATGATTCAGACATGTGAACAGATGATTCGGCTAAACTAACAAATAAATCAGCGCTACTCTAACAGATGATTAAGTTACGCTCATATAAATCATCTACGCTAAAAGATGATTCAGCTACACTAACCGATAAATCAGCTACACTAAAAGATGATTCAGCTACACTTACAGATAAATCAGCTACACTAACAAACAGATGATTCAGTTACACTAACAGATAATCATACGACGCTAACAGATGATTCAACTACACTAACAGATAAATCAGCTACACTAACAGATGATTCAGCTACACTAACAGATGATTCAAGTTCACTAACTAATAGTTCAGCTGGTTAAACGAACATTAAAGTTTACACCACCTACCCTGCTTCAAAGGAAATACCGCCAAACTTATTGAAAAAATTGATATTTTTATCATCTTTCTCTGAAAATTGTTTGAAAATATAAAAAGGTTAAAACGGTAAAATTACTTTACAACATGTTGTTAATAATCCATTAAATGTGCTTCCTGAGTTAACCTAGCGTATTATATCAAACTTTGTAAACTAATGATTTAATCAATTATGAAAAATACCACTAAAATTATTGTTTTATGATTATGATTCTAGCTGCAGGAACAATTTTAAATCCTTTCTCAATTTCATCTATAATAAAAATTAATTGCTAAGAATGCCATGAAATAATGAAAACCCCCATAAAATGTGCTGTATCATTCAATTAATAATTAATACTTTGAAAAAAAAACCTAAATTAAAATTGTTTTATACTGTAGACTAGTTGTTAACCTTCTAGACTGGTGAAAATATGTAACAAAATATAAATACAAACAAATGCACTTTAGCTGGAATAATAACTTAAAAAATATTTACATTGTGAAGAATAAATAATATGGAAAATAGAATACAAATACTATTTAATGTGTTTTTTCTTAATTTTTACAATAATTTTTTAGGAACTGCAGATAGGATTGCTAGGAAATAATTTCTAGGAATGCAGTAAGCAAAAGTAACAAAAGTAATAAATATTGATTTACAATTGTAAATATTAAAACAGTAACATTCATAATAAAACAAACTCATGGGGGGGGGGGAATATAAAATCCAATATTGTTTTAAGAACGTAGTTCATGTAGATGGGATTTAGCATTTATTTTCCAGCAAATGTGTTTCTAGCAATGATATCTGGAATCCAAGGACTTTTCAATAAGACTTTTACAATTTACAACTATACTTTAAAAATTTTTAAACACAATTTATTTGAAAACGTTTTTGGTCTTCTGTCCTGTATATGAACTCCTTGATTCTATTTATTCTGCTACATTGTACAGACTGTTTTAGAGAAAAGATTAAAATTTTACAACAAAATTGTAGATACATTAGCATACATATCACAATAATTTTAACATCGTGAAAAATAATCTGCAATTAAACTAAAAGCAAAAAATTAAATCAAATTTAAAATCAAAACATTAAGCTCTAATTTTTGTTGTCTAATTACAAATCTTCAAAGCCAATGGGCATACCTTGGCAAAAAATATTGTTAACCTTTTTAAAATTTTTTTTATTTTATTTTAAAAGTTTAAGTTTTGAAATATGAAAATGTATGCTATACGATGTGTGTCCAGTCTACATAATTTCGTATAAATGTAAATAACTATTAAAATGTAAAAAAGTAGTTTGCCCTTTTCCCTTTAACTAATCTTATATGCTACTTGGCCTTTTGATGTTCCAAAATTTGCCCAAGATTTACAAGATTAATTTAAAAATTTCTACACACTTGAATCTGCAATGTTTTATGTGATTAAACTCTAAAAAAGCTTAAACAGTTTCTGAACAATATCTACAGGACTTTTAGAATTCAACATTCAAGTAACTCAGCAAGGTAATGGTTTTATAGGCAAATTTTAATTATTTACAACTTCTTTACAGGGAAAATTAAGAAAATTTTATTTTACCAAGTGTTGCCGAGACCAATTTTGTCTACAAAACATCCAGAGCGTAGCAATCATGGGCCCGTAATGTTGGTTAAACTGCGATAAAAGTTCATCCTCCAGTGATAAACCAAAAATCTTTTTCGTGTTTCGATTGAAAGTCGTACCATGCCAAACTATCTTGTTGTGGGATAAAATAAACCTGAACAATGTTGAATTCAAAAAGTAAATATTATAGATATCATCAATGGTATGGATCGTTTTTATTCCAATGTTGATGTTGTTTTGATGACAACCTTCTCTCTTAAACGTTTATGTTAAAAGATGTGTAAATATTATTTATTGAAAATATTGTTTTGTAAAGATGAAAACCTGTTAAACTTGAAATATATTGACCCTATTGTTTTAAACATGTATTAATTTTTATATCTGTATTTGTATTATTCAAAGATTCTAGAATTTTCTAACGCTTCGCGTCACGTACACGGTGAATTGTTTAATTGCAACAATCTAAGATTTCGTAGTTTTTCTCTGTTTTCATTTGTGGTCTCAAAACCCGTAATTTTTTAAGTTACCATTGCCTAATTTTTATTCATATATATATTTAAAAAAGAAACCGGAAAAGCCAAATAAATATATTTAGGTATATACTATATAGATACTGTTAATAAGCTCTAAAGCCCCCCCATGCCAATGTTGACTAAATTATCATTACCGAAAAAAACCTAACCTATTTTCTATTATGTTTGCATTTGACCATAACAGAATTTATTTCATGTTGTTAAAAAAAAATTTTTAATTTTAAACATATTATTTGTAATATTAACTTTGTATTTCTTGGAACTATTAATTGATATTTTTTTAAAACTTTCTCCCAATTGTGTTAAACCTGTGAGGTCAGAAATATTCATGTGATCTCTATTCTTTATTTATGTATTGCATGAAACACTGCAAACGTTTTATCTACTCCCATCTTTCATAAATTTTATTTTACATGTTTTATTATTCTACAAAAATGAAGAAAAACTATTTTTTACATGTCGTGGAAATATTGGATATTTGCATATATATTACATAAAATTCAAAAAAGGAACCCAGAATTTAATCTATTGTCAGGTGAATTTATTTCTAACCATTTACAAATTTATATTAAGGATAATCGATTTTTGACTATTTTTAAAATTTTTGACTATCTATGATTTTTGTGCCTAAAGAACTATAAGCTTTTGCCGAATTTCAGGCTCAAAAGTGAATTATTTAACATACAATTTTAGAAAAACCTGTTTCCGATTGACGATTTCAACTTGCGAAAACTTTTCACTATATTGTTTTAATTTCCCAAACTAATTCTTTGCACATAAATATTGAGCATCCCTAATATATGTCATATGAATTATTTACGACACTCTGAAAAGTTTCCCATTTTTGGGTTGGAAGTGAAAACTTATGTTAGCTGTCATCAATAAAATTGATTTGTTATAAAGTAACATCTATATTTTCTACTCGTAAAGTCAAATATTTGGAGGAAAGTGGGTACAACATGGTAAAAACCGTTACAAGTTACGTAAAGGCAAAAACAGAGAAAGGATAAAAAATCATAAAGGATCAGGAAGGATAAAAAAGGACCAAGAAGGAAGGACCAAGAAGGATAAAAAGGACCAAGAAGGATAAAAAAGGACCGGGAAAGATAAAAAATCATAAAGGATCAGGAAGGATAAAAAATTAGATAAACAAATTCCAAAGTTCTGTCCCATTGTTTACGAGTCTATGTGTATAGGTTCTGTGAAAAATGTCTTAAGTGCATGGTCTATTAACTAAAACTAGCCAGGAACCAAAACTAGTATCCGTTAGCCAGGAACTTGCGCGCTTCATCAATCGAACTTCTTAGCATGAGCTATTCAAGGAATAATTTTCCCATTGTTCTCGTATCGAACAGAAATAAAACTGTACTGTTAAAACAATTTATGGAATAATTGTCCCATTGTTCTCGTATAGAACAGAAATAAAACTGTACTGTTAAAACAATTTAAGTCATAATTGTCCCATTGTTCTCGTATCGAACAGAAATAAAACTGTACTGTTAAAACAATTTATGGAATAATTTTCCCATTGTTCTCGTATCGAACAGAAATAAAACTGTACTGTTAAAACAATTTAAGGAATAATTGTCCCATTGTTCTCGTATCGAACAGAAATAAAACTGTACTGTTAAAACAATTTAAGAAATAATTGTCCCATTGTTCTCGTATAGAACAGAAATAAAACTGTACTGTTTAAACAATTTAAGTCATAATTTTCCCATTGTTCTCGTATAGAACAGAAATAAATCTGTACTGTTAAAACAATTTAAGTCATAATTTTCCAATTGTTCTCGTATAGAACAGAAATAAAACTGTACTGTTAAAACAATTTAAGTCATAATTTTCCAATTGTTCTCGTATAGAACAGAAATAAAACTGTACTGTTAAAACAATTTAAGTCATAATTTTCCCATTGTTCTCGTATAGAACAGAAATAAAACTGTACTGTTAAAACAATTTAAGGAATAAGTTTCGGACACACATAATTATTTGGAAAAGTTACAAAATATCAAATTCAAAAAATAAATGTTTGCAATTTTTAGTGTTGATTCGGGTTTAAAAGTTTTTTTTAACTTAGAAAGAGGGATAAATTATGTATGAACTTTTATTTTATTATTATTTATTTTATCTTTTGTACAGAGTGTCCTACAAAACATGAGAGTTCTTCAAAATTAATTGCGACATTCATTTGTCAGCCTACTTTTATGATTCTTGAATGGTTGAATGATTCTCAAAACAATAATCACGAATGGTTTTACTTGAAAAATTAGGTTGACGAATGAATGCCGTCAATTATTTCATAGATCAAAGACGATCTTCAGATTGTCTCTCTACTGTCATGTTTCAAGGGACATCCTGTGTTGTATGTTAAAAGACCTCTTTGTGTAAAACTCATTGGAAGTAATTGGCAAAACCCTGACAGAACTAGTTTTCTTTTAATTTCTGAAAAATCTTTTTTTTGTTTTTACTTAGATTATACGTCCCTAAAAGTAATAATAAAGCTTTGGGAGTTGTAGAAAAAATATGAACATTTTGTTTTACTAAAAGTATTTCGAATTGATGAACAGTATTTTCGAAACTGCTAAGTCAGATTATCAACAGGCTCAAAATATCAAGATACTCCTTGAGTTATTACACCAAGTCATGCTCTGCTTAAGTTAATTGGAACTTCTCACGAACCTCATAAACTCTCGACTCAAATCTACTTCTTTTAGATCTTTTTCTCAAGTAAATCTGTGCTCTGGTTGTGGGATACACGGTTAAATCTAAAAAGATTGACCGCAATTCTTTCATTCATAACAACGAAAAACTTTACAACAGAAACTTTTAAAAAAGTATAGCGTACATATAAACACATTTAATCATAAATAAACGAAATATCAAAGATTTATTATATCGGAATTATTTGCGGCAATCTACACCATTAATATCTAAAAATGCGCGTAAAAAGGTGAACATTTTTAAGGACACAGAACTCGAAAACTTCAATTCAATTGACACTATTTTTTTCGATTTACTAAAATTCAATATTTATTAATTAATTAACGTGGACCGATTCTTAAAAAATATTTTTATCTTGGAGGACTGACACTTCTTAAAAATAATATTGAAAGGACGAGGATTTAGAGGTGGCTCGAACGAGGAAATGAGGAGAATGTGACTCGGACTAGAAATTGTTGTGGCTGGCCTTCCTCCCCTCGCTGAAGTACAGACTCATACTCTCCTCCGTCCGTAGCCTCACAACTTTACTCCAGGGGATTCAGAGGCAAGCGAAAACAGAACGTAACGAAAACGTTGCGTAACAGAAACTATTTACATACTTTACATTGCGCTAGTTCTTATTAACAGTTTAGCACTATTTACATACTCTTGCGCCTCTTCTTTTGACAGTTTAGCACTATTTACATACTCTAAATTGCTCCGCTTTTTTTAACAGTTTAGCACTATTTACATACTCAACATTGCGCTGGATCGTTTAGCAGTTGTGCACTATTGACATACTCTACATTGCGCCGGTTCTGATACACTGTCTCTCATTGCAAGGGATAAATAATTTGATTAAAATCAGTTTTTTATTTTTACTTTTTATTTGTGAGGATATCTGTGTATTATGTACATATACCAAGTCAAGAAGTATGGATTACACATAAAGAATTTATCGAATGATGCTCCAGGGAATACGAATACAGAGCAGTATCAATATATATATATATATATATATATATATTTTTTTTTTGAAAAAAAAATGTGAAGTTAAAAACTAAAATATATATATGTTTATCAACATTTACATTCATATTAATGATTTTAACATGCTGCAGTACATATATATAATATCACCATTTACATTCATATTAGTAATTTTACATGCTGTATAGTACATATATAATGTCACCATTAACATTCATATTAATGATTTTAACATGCTGTAGTAAATATATATGATATCACTATTCACATTCATATTACTGATTTTAACATGCTGTAGTAAATATATATAATATCACTATTCACATTCATATTAATGATTTTAACATGCTGTGGTATATATATATAATATCACCATACACATTCACATTAATGATTTTAACTTAGTATTTGTTAAACTTAAATTTAAAACTTCATGGTTAAAAGTGCACAACATTTACAGTCAATCTTAGCATTACATTAAACAATATAAAAGTTTAGAAACAGGTGCGATACAAGACTTTTAGCATGAGTATAGTTTAGTTTTTCAGAGGTGATTTTTAGAAATGGAGTTTCTTGGTCCCATTCTAGCGTTTTTCGTTTTCTAAAAATGTGGTATGATGACAGCACTGCAAGGCTTAATAGATTTTCCCACATTGCTTTGAAACCAACACTGGGTTTGCAGAACTTATGGAGTTTCTTTGGATTTGCTTTATTTGATAGTGAGATATATCTTCAGCCGATTTCAAAAGGGTGAACAGACACATCCCTAGTTGTTATATCTGCGATAAAATGTTCATACTTGTTCATCTTTTGAGCATTGGCATTTTTGATATTTGTTTCCAACGGGACAGTAAGCTCAAAAATATCCATCTTTTCCTCCATTCTATTGATATTTACTAGACGTAAAAACTTTTTTTTTGTTTAACAAATTATAACAATTTAAAATCATGCTAATTTGACTTGCTTTATAAATGTATTCCTTAAAGAGTCTCCATAAAGTTAATATTATCTAATTCTTGAAGGAACTACTTTAACCTAACTATGAACTAATCGAGTGTAGAAACTATGTGATATGTTGTATAAGCTTAAAGCACCATGTTTCCTAAATCTAAACTTGAACACTTTCAGTTTTCTTCCACTGTGTTAATCGTCCTGTTACTCTGGAATTCTTTCTGATAGGTCATATCCTTCTGTTTAACCCGGAGTACGGTTGGATTTGTAAAATTATCCTCTAATCCCTTCAATATCCGACTCTTTATGATAACACCTACATTCTTCTATCTCAACATTTTTATCCAGTTTTAAACTTTCAAGCTTAAAGACATGCTTGGTAAGTTTAAGAGATATATATAAAATATGTTTATAACAAGATCTAACTAGTAATCAGGTCTAAACTAGATAGTAAAACTTATAGCCATGTCTAATATATATTGATTTAACTTATCAGGTCTAAACCAAATAGACATACAAAGGAACTGAGTTTTTGTCACAAACTCTACTTTTCTATCCTCTTTATCTTTGCTACCCAATGTCGCAGACCTCTGATATTTCAAACTATCAATTCTGTCAGACCAAATAATCTAGGTTTGAAATATCTAAGGTTTACATCATCAGATTGTAAAGATATAGGGATTAGACAATTTGAATTTGTGACAAAAACTCAATTCCTTTAAAACAATCATTCCATAACTATTATTTAGCGTTGACATTTTTTTAAAAAGAGGAAAATGGCAGGTTGTTGAATATGGTTTTTATTTATAAAATATTCTGCCTGGAGTAAGTTAACGATTAAATCAGTGAAGAATGTCATTCGAATTTTATCTGCAGTTCCTTTCCTCAACCTTAAAAGAAAACTATTTTCAATATATACATCTTAAATTCAAAACCATATAAAATACAATTTTGCTTGTGTTTCTTATCTAATCTTCATAAATTATTATTTTAACTGAAACTTAGAAATATATTTTAACATTAAGACACATGTTTAGTTGAATAAATACGAAAACATATATTAAGACAATTCAATGAACTAAAATACGGAGATCTGGACCCCCTGCACTAGATTGAGAAAACTGGACTCACAACATGACTAGCTACTATAGTAAAAAAACTGATGTTAGATATTTTATTCCGTTATTATATAAATTCAAACATTATGATACAGTAAAAGTCTGTTTCAAACACTTTTTTATTCATACAAAAGGTTTAAATAAAAATGGCAGAAATGCATATCTTTATTTTTGTTTTTATTTCATTTTTATTGTTGATTTTTAAATAAGAAAATTACCGTGCGAAAGAAACTAGTGTCTCAAAAAAATATCCATATTTAACCCTATTTAGCCTGACGTCTGGTTTACTGACTGGCGCCCCTCTATTTATAGCGAATCTAGTTATAAAGCGAAAAATGTGCAAAAAAATTGCACAGATTGCAACAAATGATACATTTTTGAAAAACCCTTGACCCAGCAAATTCGAATGTGCAAAAGAATTTGCAAAATTTTAAAAACCTAAATGTGTATTCAAGAAAAACTGAAATTTCACACATTCCCTTTCAAGGCGTCCGTGCAAAAATCTGTGCAAAATTTCTTTGCAACAATTGCTTTTGTTATGGGCTTTCTAAAGAGCTATATAATGTTGAAATCCAATGACTGGAAGTAAGTCTAAATATAAATTTAGTCCAAATAGGCCAAATAGGGTTAACAATCAACTATATTTAATAAGATGAGAATTAAAGATATTTCAGCATAGAAGTCAAAGATTATGCGAGTAAATGGGGAAAAATGGAGAAGTTTAAAAATAAGAAAACTATTTTATGATAATTCAAGAAAAAGAGACATAAATTTAGCATGAAATAAAACTGAGGGGGAAGAAGAAAAAGCAGACAAAATGAATATCTAAAATTTTGCACATTGCCATCGTGTTTACAAGTTTTCACATGATGCACCCCCCCCCTCTACTGTTGCACCCCCCACCCTCTACTGTTGTGCCCCCCTCCTCCTACTGGTTCTCCTCCAGAAGCCTCTCGAACTCAGCCTCTGCATCCTCGAGGTTCTCCTCTGTTGGTTCTTCGATCAGGGTTAACGTTTTCATGTCAACAGTTCGTCCCTGTACAATCATTTTTATCACTATCATTGATATTATTATTAATTTAAAAATGCTATCTGTTATGTTTTTATCATAATTATTGACATTATTATCAAAATAAAGATGTTCTGCGCCTTTCAGTGAATAACTAAAATTATTCCACGGTTTTCTTTCAATATTAAACAATAATTTCATTTTTATACTTTCTTCTAACGCATAATATACTGTAAATGGTGCTAATCTGATGCTATGTTTTTATCATTATTATTGACATTATTATCAAAATAAAAATACATCTGAACGTTTTTATCTTATTTTTTATTTTATTTTTTATTTTATTTTTCATCATTATTTACATTTTTATAAAATTATCTTTTTCAGTATTTGCATTCTTAAAATACTTAATATACACTTTCATTATTGATTATTCTTATCATCAATATAAACTCGATCAAACTGTAAATTATCTTTTTACGGAACAAGCTTTGGCATGCAGGAGATCAAAACAAGTTTTCAAACCAAGCTTAGAACGTCTAACGAGTTACCAAATTAAGATTTGAGGCAAATCGGTCTTTTAACAAGAAAAAGTTTTATTTTCATCTGAAAACTGCTGTAAAACAATAGATAATGTTTTTTTTTGGATTTTTTAAATCTCAGTATTTTTCTTGCTTGGGCTTCCCGTAGTTATAAAAAGATTTGAAAAAAAGACATTTTTTTATATTTTCTAGGATGAAAGTGTTACAAGTGTTAATTGTTTTTGGAAGTCATGTAAAAGAGTGATTTGAAATTTCACTCTGATCTTTTAATTTTTTCTAATAAAATTTTGTTTTTAATTTTTGTTTTTACCTGGAATACAATAATGTATTGGTTACTAGCCCAAACCATATTAGGATCATGTGGAGTTTGTTTTACATTTCCTGATACCCAGGGATTCAATCCCTAAACATATATTAACAGATAGTAACAAGTACCCAGATACCCAGGGATTCAAACCCTAAACATATATTAACAGATAGTAAAAAGTACCCAGATACCCAGGGATTCAAACCCTAAACATATATTTACAGATAGTAACAAGCTACCAGATACCCAGGGGTTCAAACCCTAAACATATATTTACAGATAGTGACAAGTACCCAGATAACCAGGGATTCAAACCCTAAACATATATTAACAGATAGTAACAAGTACCCAGATACCCATGGGTTTAAACCCTAAACATATATCCATTCATTTACTTCAAAAATCAATTCCCTTTCTCCTGGTGCGCGCAGTGCAATCTATCTATCATTTGACCGTTATCATGAATCCCAGTTACCCCCGTAAAAAAATTAAATCCTTCAATGTAAAAGTTTATGCTGTGGATATCAAGTTCAGTGCTATCCCAACCAAAAGCCTTTATGATTGATTACCTTGAAGACGTATTTAGCAAAAACATAATCAAGACGATCTTGTGCTTGTAGAAACTGCTCCTCGTTGAAACAGGTGAACACCGTCTACAGGGACATCTTCATCTTTAACAAGGACTGGGTGGTGGGGTACAAAAACAAATGTGAAGTTGTGAACCCTCCACGTTAAGAGAAGCATGCTCGATTCACAACGATAAACAATGGTTTGATAAATAATGTGGAAGATATTGTGATTTTTCTAGATTAAAATATGTTTATTTGTGACAGTTTTTCTATTGTTTCTGAAGCCGACATGAACAAGACACCGTTGTGAATCGATCATGCAACTCTCTAAATAAATAAAAACTATTCTTAATCAAATTTTTAGATTTATTTAAGATCTATTTTAAAAATTTCAAAATAGCAATCAAGTCTGTTTTTATTTCTTTGTTTTTGTTTACGGACTCCTCCTACTGCTGTGACTGCTAAAGATTCCCATGTTTTTGTGCAAAACTACCTTTTTATCTTCTTGTTTACAACTTGATTCATTTAATATTTATTTCACCATTTTTCTTTATCTTAAAGAGCTTTCAACGTGATTTAAAGATTTTTTGAATCCTTTTATTTCGTTCTTTCCCTTTCATTTAATAACGATTACAATTACTAACTGGAGCTACAGGGTGTCCCACTAAACATGGTAGTTAGGAGACGATTTACAGGTCGTCTTTCATCATTAAAAGCTATCCAAAAACAGGGGGTTCTCTTAAATAAAGGTTGCAAAAGACAATTTTGATGTTATCAAATAAATTAAATCATGATCTCTTGGCATATTTAAAATCACCAAAATAAGTTCTACCATATTTTGAAAACCTTAATTTAATAATTATTGACAATATTGAATATGACGCCGACTTGATTGTAATGTTATACGAAACAATAACTGAGAAATCTTCGTTTTTCCATCTAAAATTTACGTAACCGAAAACAAAACATATTTCGAGTTACAACCGTTTTTTGGGTTTACATGCAAAAATTAATTAATCTAAAACGTGAAATTTCTTGAACAAGGTTTTCACTTTTAAATATATCGTAAAGTTGAATGCCACTTTCTCAGCTGAATGATGATTGAATAATAGACAAATAGGGAAAATGCAGGATTTCAAGATTTTAACCCTGTGTTTAAATTTTAACTCGTCGATTTCGGCGAGTTAAATATTTAACCACAGGGTTAAATATTTAACCTCACGGTTAAAGTTCAGGGTTAAAATAAGTCAGAAGTGGCATTTGACCATGAACTTAAAATTTAAGTCAAAACTTGTCGTTCTTTAGTTTTAGACTCTGGAAGGAATTTGAGAGGGAACAATAAAAGTGTTGAATAGATAAAACTACTTTTTAACTGAAGATGCTATTGGAAATAGACCAATTAACAGGAAACATAGCAATTGTACAGTAAACACAGACCCATTTCACTTCGTAAGTTGTTTTTGTAACCTCCAGGTAAAACTATTTATTTTCATTGATTTGTTGTCGTCATTCTATTCCACAGATTTATGGGTCTCATTGTAGTTACCTGGGATGAATTGCCATAACAATCTCAGGGCGTTCCATCTTCCTAGTCTGGACATATCTGGAAATACAGGGAATATTAGTTCCATCTTCCTAGTCTGGACATATCTAGAAATACAGGGTATATTAGTTCCATCTTCCTAGTCTGGGCATATCTAGAAATACAGGGAATATTAGTTCCATCTTCCTAGTCTGGACATATCTGGAAATACAGGGAATATTAGTTCCATCTTCCTAGTCTGGACATATCTAGAAATACAGGGGATATTAGTTCCATCTTCCTAGTCTGGACATATCTAGAAATACAGGGGATCTTCCTAGTCTGGACATATCTAGAAATACAGGGGATATTAGTTCCATCTTCCTAGTCTGGACATATCTAGAAATACAGGGGATATTAGTTCCATCTTCCTAGTCTGGACATATCTAGAAATACAGGGGATATTAGTTCCATCTTTCTAGTCTGGACATATCTAGAAATACAAGGGATATTAGTTCCATCTTCCTAGTCTGGACATATCTAGAAATACAGGAAATATTCCTAGTCTGGAAATATCTAGAAATACAAATTAAATGTTTAGAATATTTCCCACGGTTTTTGGTCTTTGGATGTGCATTAATGCAATATGCATTCAGAATTTAATTCCTGTCCACCCGGTATCTGACACCCCTGTTCCTATCAAATACAGGGTGTTTCAATAAATACTGCAGTTGAGAAAAGACTTGATCATCGTTTTTGATCGTTAAAACAATTTGCGGCATTTATTCGTCATTTAAAAATACATACCAGGACCCCGGGATATTTTGGGATTATTGCATTGTACTAGTAAAATGTTACTTATTAAGGTTGACGAATTTATGCCACACGTTCCAAGACGATCTTCAAATCTTCTCTCAACTGCCATGCTTCATGGAACACCCTATACCTCCCTTCATACAATAAGCTAGTGCACTTATTCAACACTAGGGTATTCTCTTTGTTGAGAATACTTTTATAAAATCTAAAGAAAATATACATCGTTGAAATATTCTTTATATTTGTTGTATATTTATGTTTGGAGCATATGGTGCACAAGGAATTGGAAAAGGGGAATTGAATAGAATTGAAAATGCTCTTTGTCATAAAATCAAATTTTATGACAAAACATTATTTGCTTGCAAATAAATATCATTTTTCTAAAAATCACTACATTTTTTTCTTCAAAAGAGGCAATACATCTGAACAAAAAAAGATGTCACAGAGTTCGTATTTTATTTCGGACTTATTATACAAGGAGTATGTTTTAAAGAGTGCAATACAATACGTAATAACCATTTGATGGAAATCTGTATTTTATTTAATGCAACTTGGATGGATTTTAAATTGGAAATGAAAGATAAATTTAAAAAATACAAGGACAAACATTATTTATTTGATTTTTTTTTAGTTTTTTAGTTTGAGATTAAAGGGACTGTAAACGTAATTTCAGCTGAACCTCCATACAAAGATGGCTATGACCTATTTTCAGCGGTAGCCCTGAAAGCTTTGTCTGATCAAGTATGAAATAGATATCAATTATTTTGTTACTTTAAACTGTTTATTTTCATTTTCAGTTTCTTTCCTAAAGTACAATGCCATCTTTACACGTAGGTTCACTTGAAATTACGGCTACAGTCCATTTAAAAATAGAATTTGAATCTAACTACAATAGAATTGGTTTTAAAAACGAATGTTTGGATATTTAGGCAATCACGAATTATTAGGAAAACGATTGATCTTTTTTTTTCACAAAAAAAATATTGATACTTTGTATCCGCTGAAATATTTATTTTGTGACAAAACATATTTGAATTTAAATCTTGGAATTTATAACGTTTTAAATTTTGCAATAATACAAATATAATGATTTAAAAATACATAATTTTAAATCAATTTTCCACAATGATGTCAAATCATTTTTAAAAAATTACCTTTCCCAGAAATCATGGTACAGACCGTCCCATGCAGTCAACTTACATCTTAACAAATATAATTAGCTTAAATCGTAAAAATAGGCAATACTAATTTTTTATAATAACATCACAGAAAATGCGTTTTACTTAACTTGTTTTAGAATTTAAAGCATAATGTATTGCAAGTTGATACATTAAAGTAGTGATTTGTCATAACAATATCGCATAATCTGCTTTTACTTAACTTGTTTTAGAATTTAAAGCATAATGTATTGCAAGTTGATACATTACAGTAGTGATTTGCCATAACAATATCGCATAATATGCGTTTTACTTAACCTGTTTAAGTATTTAAAGCATAATGTATTGCAAGTCGATACATTAAAGTAGTGGTTTGTCATAACAATATCGCATAATATGCGTTTTACTTAACTTGTTTTAGTATTTAATGCATAATGTATTGCAAGTTGATACATTAAAGTAGTGATTTGTCATAACAATATCGCATAATCTGCTTAAAATATTTAAAAACATAATGAATCGCCAGTAGATTTATTAATATCTAAAGAGAGTGAGGGGGTTATGTTTACATTTTCCTGTAATATATTAGGTACGTGTGCCTCGCCAAATCAGTCTAATCCAAAACAATGACAAAAATTTGTAAACTAAGAGTTTTCTGGAAAATACGAGAAAAACTGTGGAATTATAGTTTACTACAGTATTACCCACAAAGGATGAGACTTCAGTGACGATTGTACGGAATTTAAACTTAATTTGACCTGGGGATCGTATTATTTAGGTCGTTTTCACAGAACCATCCTTTGTGGGTAACCCTGTAATTGCTTTTTATTTACAATAAAACCAGTTTCTGAGCAGTCCTACATTCCTAATAGATCACGGAAAGCACGCCTTTCCAGGTTTAATATATTTATATTGTCGTCACAATAGCCTCATCCTTTGTGGATAACCCTGTATCAAACTCAAACATTTTTATTATTTTGAAATACCTTTTCCATTATGTTAAATTCAATAAATTTATTTGTGTGTATATACCGTATAATGACATACATTGAACTTTATGTTCCCTCTGAAATTCTAAATTCCAAATTCTGTCATTTCTCCACAATCCCATTCAATACACATCTTATCCTTTGTATAGAAAATATACAAATAAAGATCAATGGAGCCTGGCACTGCAGATCAGTTTTCAGAGAATAAAAGAAAAAAACACAAAAATAAAGGAGAATAATGATATAAAAAAAGATAATAGAAGTGAGCAAAAGTAAAGTACGACTTAAACGTTTAAAAAAGAATAAAATAAAAGTGACGACAACATAAGTGCATGCGAACTAAAATCTAATAAAATCCTAGGAAAAGTTTCAAATAAATATAATTGACCAATCCATCACCAAATTCTGTACTAAAATTGAGTAAATATTGAGGAAAAAAATTTACTATGTTTTTATTTTAACAATAATTTTGATTTGACACGCACCTCTGACCCTTTAGTAAAAGTAAATTCAACCTAAAGTCTGACCGCGTCAACCTTGTTGCACCGGCTAGTCCTATTGAGTGTCTGCTTTATTTACCCAATGTCCGGGCGATACAGTACAAACTGGGAGCGGAAAGGTTGACCCGGCTCGGAAATTCAAATGTACTACGGCTGCCGGTGTTGAGAATTTAAAGTATTTTCATAGAATAAGCTTAGCAAGAATAACGTTTTCGTGTGCTGTTTTCACATTTGCCTGATAGGTTTTACTACAGGTCTCAGCTTTTATATCAATATTTTTAGGAGATAAAACTATTGGAGAATTGCTGTTATGTGAATGAAATACGAATATAATATTGGATTGTTTTTTTTTACAATATGAAATAAAACTTTGCATTGTCCTACAATAATTTTTCCTATAATCATTTGTCCTACAAATCTTTTGTCCTTCTGGAGGGAGAACTGTCCCTTTAAACTATCCGAACCTGTCCTGTATAAGCATAGGACTGGAGGGAGAACAGTCCATTTAAACTATCCTAACCTGTCATGTATTAGCATAGGACTGAATAGTCCATTTAAACTATCCTAACCTGTCATGTATAAGCATAGGACTGGAGGGAGAACAGTCCATTTAAACTATCCTAACCTGTCATGTATAAGCATAGGACTGGAGGGAGAACAGTCCTTGGCCAGCTGCCTGTTCCCGGCGCTAGGGGACACCATCGTCAACTTGATCGGGTTCAAGGGGTTACAGTTCAAGATCTCAACATAGAAACCAGCATACACCATTGTTGCCTAAATATATAATGTTGACGTTAGACATACATTAATTATTAAAGAAAGTGTATAATTTATATATCACGATATATCCTTGTTTTTCTCTCTGAGAATTGAAAATTGCATTGTGATAGGTTTACTAACTAACTAGCAGATCTACGCTGCAGGACAATGAGAACACAATTGTTAGAAAATAGCTATATCTTTCTCACGAATGTTTAAAAGGTACCCTGGTGAATCTGACAAGGCCTATTAAATTACATCCAAAGTCTCTATAACGGTATAAAATATGGTTGGAAATGATTTAAAAAATAGAAGATTTTCTTCTAGTATATTTTTCTCCGGACCTATCTTAATTTAACATGTTTAAAATATTATGCTTTTAAATTGTTTAATACTGTCTTTTAGTCTGATATCCATTTGTGCAGGTTATCATTTTCTCTTTTTAAATACAAAACTTATAAAAACTGTCGAGAGAACAGAAACAATGATTTAACTATTATAAAATCTCTTTACAGTAAGAAAACGGTGGAATATTTAGACTACACTTAAACACTTTCTGTGTATTTTATGTGTTACTTGTTACAAGGTAAATAGTAGCTCTAAAATTAAATTATAAAGTAGAATTAGTCTGTCTACACTGCACAATTGCTGTGGCTCAGGTTAATTGGACGATGTTGAATCTAAACTTAAGTCTTTAAGTCGTCTTTTTATTCCAGAGTTTTCTGATTCTCATTGTATGCAAGAACTAGAATCACCTCTGGAGTATCTGTTCCAACCAGATGAACAGACTTAGGGGAATCCTTCTTTCTTTTAGGTGTATAGTTTGCAACAGCTTTACCAATGGTCATCGGATGGGTCAAAACTATACAGTTTTTAGTGTTATTATATTTAGGACGCGGTTGGTTTTATTAATCATTATATCTAAGAAGAAAAATGCATAAATATTTTTTTTCTTATTTTCTGAAACTTTTTTGAGAATTTTGTTTATAAATTAGATTAAAAGTTCTTAAATTGAGAGATAATATAAATTATCTTTATATTAACGTTTTTATACTCAACAATTTGATTGTTTATTTTTTTCATATTTAAATATTTATTGAGTTTTTTATGCCAAGAATGAATCATAAATCTTCACACATTTAAATTACTTTAAAAAAGATTAGCTAATGATTAGCAAGAAGTAGATGAACTAGGCACAGGAAGTTGAACTACTTTACAATTGTGGCAATGGGTGCATTAAAAATCAGTTCAACTCATTCAAAAAGTTCTCATTATGCTCTTTTTTTTGATGATTTATCCATTTTCTCTACAGAAATCTAAGTAAAAATGTAAATTGTAATTTAAATAATGAACCTGAAGTGACTAATCTCTTGAGGCTGTTAACAACCTCCTCCTCCCCTGGGTCAGGTCGACCTGTATACTCCCACCATTTGTGCACTACAGCCGCCTGATATATTTATTCATAAAGATATTTTGTAATTATTTATGTACAGCCGCCTGATATTTTTATTCAAAGAGATATATTGTAATTGTTTATGTACAGCCGCCTGATATATTTATTCATAGAGATATATTGTAATTATTTATGTACAGCCGCCTGATATATTTATTCAAAGAGATATATTGTAATTATTTATGTACAGCCACCTGATATATTTATTCATAGAGTTATATTGTAATTATTTATGTACAGCCGCCTGATATATTTATTAATAGAGATATATTGTAATTATTTATGTACAGCCACCTGATATATTTATTCATAGAGATATATTGTACTTATTTATGTACAGCCGCCTGATAAATTTATTCATAGAGAAATATTGTAATTATTTAAGTACAGCTACTGTGAATAGATTTTAGTGCATGAACTAAGATTCGCCCAAATATTAAGCTAAACACGTTTTGCCAAGCCGGTTGAAAAAAGTATGGTGGCTTGGTAAGATAAAACCTGGCGACGGTTTAAAGTCGGACCGGTCTGAAAAGTTGACACAAACATGCTGCAGTCAATAAATAGTGCTGGTTATTTAAAGATTTCAGCGGGGATCCCTAGTAAACCCATTATTTCCCTTCCTTCTCCCGATACATTAATTAGAGCTATTTCTGATATCAAATATATTGATATGTGGCCTAAGAGGCTACATAGGATCCAAAACTGTCTATGTATCGGAATAAGAAATTAGATTTGACATTTTAAAATAAATTAGGATTTTTTAATGATGCCTCGAACTTTTTTTAAGGCTATTGGGTGAAAAGCGTATAATGGAATTGAATCATTTAACAGCGATAGAATGAGGAAAAGCTGACTTTTCGCTACAAGAAAAGGATAATTTGGAGTTTACAACTTTTTAAAAAGTCAGACGACCGCCTGGAGCGCTGCGGCTAGGTAATACTAGGGAGCCGAGAGCAGCAGAAGGATAGATTAGGGGACTGTGCTCTGAGAGAAGACAGATTTCGGTAGTTTGTTTTTCAGAAGTCTGCACATTCCGGAGTTTCTCTTGTCTTTCCGTGGTAAGTATTTCCGCAGTTTATCTTTGTCCGGGATATTATTTACCAAACATAATAAGCGATTGTATTAAACACCAAGGCAAGAGAAGTATTGGGTTTGTTTAAATTTTACTGTTAATTATCCAAAAACCCTAAAACTTGTAATACAGCATTATTACGCAACAAATGTTGGTCCGGCCTTGGTTATAATCTTTGTTATTGTTTATAATCTATCCAGTTCTTGAACTTTCCAAATACGTATCTCTTTGGAAGAAAAACTAAGAGCTCCTTTAAAGGAATTGAGTCTTTGTCACAAACTATGATTTTCTAATCTCTATATCTTTGTAATCCAATGCCGTAGACCTTAGATATTTCAAACTATGAATTCTGTTAGATGAAGAAATCTAAGTTCGAAATATCAAAGGTTTACACCATCAGGTGGGAAAAAAAGGTATTAGAAAATCAGAGTTTGTTCAAAGACTCAATTCCTTTCACCCTTTTTTACCTTATGTTTTTACTTTATGTAATGGCAAAAATTTACGATTCATCTATACATAAATTTGGCTTGTCTGTCTGTCTGTTTGTATCCAATAAACGTCAAAACGGCTGAACCGATCGGGCCCAAATTTTTTGTGGGACATCTAGGGACCCCAGGGAAGGTTTATGAATGATTGAAATTTTAAATATTTGTCTCAATCAAAATTCGATCGTCATTAAATTTTTTAAAATTTTGAAAATCCACGAAATTTTTTGTGAAAATCCGCGAATTATTTTTGTTTTGTTTTACGATGTACACAAAGAGAACATGTTCACAATTAATTTAGAAGATGGGCGCGAAGCGCCCTCTAAGGCTAGTATTGTATATTTATAGAACATGTATCTTTAATATATTCCCTGTAGGAACCTAAATGTTATAATTGATAAAAAGAACAGGTTTAAACTTATATCGGTTCAGAATAATTTGAAAAAGTTTTATCTTTGCATAAAACTTCAAAAGGCTAATTAAGACTTTGTTGAAAACATACTGGTTTTTGAAAGAGAGTGCAGACGACTTAATTCTAAGGAATTCTTCATTAAAAGAGTTGTGGTTTGTGAACGATACCCTTTTTAAGTTTAAACCTTCGTCGATCTAGGCAAAAATAAATTTCTTCTCAAAAACTTTATTAAAGGAAAAGGCAGGTATGAAAATAAAAGAACTTATTAAATCAAAAGTACGATAAAATTCAGACAAATTAACCATCGATGTGGCAAACATGATGAGAATATTTTCTAAAAATCGGAAATTGAAGTTTCAAATGTGTTTTCTTCATAAGAGTGACAAATACGGAGAAAAAAAAAGGAAATCGTAAGAATTTTTAGGACAAAGGATAAGGTTAGGAAAACTTTGTAAAAAGGTTGAGGAAAATGAAAGAGGTATGGAAAACTTAATAGCAAAAGAAGAAGAAAAGGGAAATAGATATGAAAACCCCGTTAGAAAGGTTGAGGAAATTAAAATAGGTATGTAAAATCCGCTAGAAGGGTTGAGGAAAATAAAAGAGGTATGAAAACCCTGGTAGAAAGAGTAAGGAAAATAAAAGAGGTATAGAAAGGATGAGGAAAATGAAAGAGGTATGGAAAACCTGATAGAAAGGATGAGGAAAATGAAAAAGGTATGGAAAACCTGATAGAAAGGATGAGGAAAATGAAAAAGGTATCTAGGTATAGGATACGGTCACAGACTAGATATAATAGATGTACTCTTTTATCTCTGGATAAGGAGAAATATGGCGCAATTTCCCTGTTTTATCCAGCTTTGTAATTAAAGTCAAGGAAGGGAGAGTAAACTTTTCATTGGATAATTAAACCTTTATCCTGAAATAAACCCTTCTACGAAGCAAATTGTGGAGGAGGGGGGNNNGGGGGGGGGGGAGGAATTATTTCTGCTATTTGCTAACAATGTATACAGAGTATATTACGATGATTCTCTCCTTCGTAATTCAAAATTGCACTTTTTAATGTTTAAATTTTCCTTGGATTTTTTTGACCATTTTGTTTTTGAGATAGTGTTTGGTAGAAGCTTAAGCAACGTGTTTGGGAAGCATTCTACCACCTGATCAACTCTAAACATAACAAACAACATATAGATCTTCAAAATACATTTATCATACTGTTCAGAAGTTTGTGGTTTATTAAACTGTTCAGAAGTTTGTGATTTATCAAACTGTTCAGAAGTTTGTGATTTATTAAACTGTTCAGAAGTTTGTGATTTATTAAACTGTTCAGAAGTTTGTGATTCTTTTGAAATTTTCGAAAATATGTTGTTTTCCTGGCTGTTTTCAGATTTTCTTTATTCTTGTCGCTCGCGACATTATACTTCTCTAGTTTCTTCATTGTAACCTTGAACGCTAACCTAGAGAACAGAGAAGTTCTTCAACTGGGGTTTAAAGAGATTGTTAGCCATATTCTTAATTCCATTCAAAAACTGGGGTTTAAAGAGATTGTTAGCCATATTCTTAATTCCATTCAAAAACTGGGGTTTAAAGAGATTGTTAGCCATATTCTTGATTCCATTAAAAAACTGGGGTTTAAAGAGATTGTTAGTCATATTCTTGATTCCATTAAAAAACTGGGGTTTAAAGAGATTATTAGCCATATTCTTGATTCCATTCAAAAACTGGGGTTTAAAGAGATTGTTAGCCATATTCTTGATTCCATTCAAAAACTGGGGTTTAAAGAGATTGTTAGCCATATTCTTGATTCCATTAAAAAACTGGGGTTTAAAGAGATTGTTAGCCATATTCTTGATTCCATTAAAAAAGGATTAAATTATCCATTGGGAGGAAATTCAATAAATTGCGAGAAATAGTTGAACTACGTAGACTCAGTTGAACCCCTTACGTCAACGTAGTTCAACAAAGAAGGGTCAACCCCAATGGAATTATTCTTTATTGTTGTTCAGAAAAAGGGTTGAAAGGGTTACTTGAATCACAGTGACCTTCTGTTTCAGAATTGCCATGCTAAGATATGAAAATCGAAGAATGTTACGTTTTACAAAAATTGTAACATTAACGTTCTTCTACCTTATCATAAAAGAGTGGAAAATCAAAATATAACAACACAATGCTAATATTTCAATGGATAATTCATCAAATAATAATTTTATCATATCTTAAAAAGTATACGTTTCTATTTTTAAATCTCGACATGCACTGGGTTGAGAAAGGACATATGGGAACCAATCGGATTAATATTTTCATGAGAGAAGTCAGGGAGTTATTTTGATTGGCTGTGGAGTGGGGGAGGGGGGGGATTGTAAAACAGAAATTCGTTGTTAAAATTCATCCTTCCTTGTTTTTTCTTCAACATCCTTGTTATATAATCCACCTTCACCAAAACATTCTTCAGGGCTCACTAGCTTCCCGTTCGGAGCCAGAACCTTGGCATATTTCAAGCTGAACTCTGTCGGAGGATACTTTGATGCCTCCGAGGGCCCGGAGGTTTGTCGAGCCATGTATTCTGCTTTTCTCTATGCTCTGAATGAATAGTCAAACTGAGTAGTCGAACTAGTGGGGGAAAGAGGGGGAAATGAAAGCTAGTTTAGTAAGAATGATGCAACTATAGTAATTAATATTAATTTTCAATTGTAGGGTATTAAGAAATATCAATTATCAAATAGCAAGACAAGGAACTGCTAAATAACTTACGTTATTAAAGTTGCCTTTTAATTTAAACAAGATTACTGAAAGTAAAAGTTGCAACTTCCCAGTTTAGAGGAGGGAAAGCCGGTTGCGCTGAGCGGGTCAGGTAAAAATAGAAAATCAGCTGATTTAGCAACTTCTACCTGTGACGTAATGATTAATCATAACTTAGTTTAATACTTTAATATTTTTAATTTTGTATTTATTACAAAATACAAATATAAACTTTTTCTATTGATTATTAAAGCATAAAAAATAATATCTAATTAATTTCTGAAAAATAAATCGAATAAAGATGGATAATATAAAGGTCATTTCTTTTTGTTATTTTTTCAACTTTGAGTATTTCTTCCTATCTAACACGCGTTTCTTTCCGTTCATCATTGACCCAATTTAACCCCCCCCCCCCCATCTAAAATTTACAATCCTTTGAACAAAGAGGCTTTAAGCTTCGTAGTTTGGTAAATCTGTAAAATATTGATATTAGGTTTGAATCCTATATCTTCTATTTTCTATAAATTGTTGATATTGGGGGGATTCAACTCCAATACAAGTTCAACAATTTTGTTATGCTGCTAGTTCCGCCATTTCTGATGCGTAAAATTTATGTGCTGCTGTGGGAGGAGATTAAAACAAATAATATTGAGGCAAATCCCATTTATTTGAGAAGATATTGCAATAAAGTATGAACATCAGGATTACAAAAGCAAAAATATTTGTGGTTTCGTTTAAAATCGTGTACCTCAATAACCTTAGACTGTTTATCGAACTATGTGCGTTATCTCTCAAATAGTGTTCGAACCTCCAAAATTCGAATAGAAATATTTATTTATCTTGATTTAAATATTTTTAAAATATTAATAGCTTGCTGCAAATTGTTCAACAAGCGTTTCTGAAAATTTACAAGGTATTAGTCCGACATCTTTCATTTATTTATCTATTTATCTATTTATCTATTTATTTATCTAGATTAAACGAGCGTTTCTGAAAATTTACAAAGTATTAGTCCGACATCTTTCATTTATTTATCTATTTATCTATTTATCTATTTATTTATCTAGATTAAACAAGCGTTTCTGAAAATTTACAAGGTATTAGTCCGACATCTTTCATTTATTTATCTATTTATCTATTTATTTATCTAGATTAAACAAGCGTTTCTGAAAATTTACAAGGTATAAGTCCGACATCTTTCATCAGTTAAAGGTTTAAAGGGTATTGTTGTGAATAGAGCACAAATGGAGGGTCAAATATTAAAATATTGCATATATCTATGTACAGATACTTTCTGATATGGTATTAAATATTCAAACTCAAATACAATATTCTTACAATGTTCATAAATATGAAATTCATATTTTAGAATAAATTCAAAAATATTTAGAATTTATAATCTTTGTTTACAACTTTTATACGCAGTTCTATATACCTCTGCACCTCCTTTAAACCCTGTAAGCCGGGCTAATCATTTAAGATTAAACATAGTGAATTTACTATTTTTTTTAGTAAAAAGCAAACTAAACATAATGTTCCAAAAAATGGGAGTTTAGAAGTTTTGATTGTACATTAATAATTTTGCAGTTTAATAAAACAAGAAATATACTCTGGAAGACGCAGATTTATTATGACATATGAAATTAGATGTTACAAAGTACGATCTAGAAGACGATCTAGAAGTCGTCACTTAATTCCCATGTTTATCGGGACACACTGTGGAAAAATGATCCCTCTTTTTCTTGTATGAGTATATACTAGATACTGAAAACCAATATAAGCCCAGATAATATATTTCTAAATAATGTAAATATAAAGATGGATATAAATATATTTATATGTTAGAAAAGTATGAAGGATAAGCACTCTTCACATTCTTCTCTCAATATATTAAACATCTTCATATCTCAATATACTGAGAAAATGAAAAGGGGAAAACAGTTTAAAGGGACAATCGATAAAATTTCAAGTGACCAGCTTCATATAAAGAGGTCTTTATCCGATTCACAACAGTACCCTTAAAACCTGTATGATCTGAGCTGGGAACTTTTGAATGGTGGATATCGGGATTAAGGCTTAATCCACTCTTTTTCTTAATCTCCAGATTAACATAATCTTACAAGATTATCTTAAAAGTGTATGAAAAACGATAAAATTCAAATTAATATTTAATCATCTGAGAAACTGTAGCAGCCAATCAGAGAAAAGCGGGCAACCAATGAGAGAACAGAAATATTCTCATTGGAGAAAAAAATTAACGGATATCCAAGGAGAGAGAAAAAGAGTGGATTAAGGACTAAAATGAAAAGTTTCCACAGTGGATATTTGGATCAAGAAGTCAGGATTAAAGTTTATCCATTCTAAAGTTTTCAGCTCAGATCAATAATATAAACGGTATTACAGGTTTTCTAAAAATTAACCAGTTCCTATGATAGCTGCAATACTCCTGAAATATTTTCTTTTTTATGAATTAGTATAATGCAATGTTTATGTAAAGAGGAGAGGCTTATTAAAAATGAATTGAGGGTTGGAGAATAAAAAATGACCTTTATGAGATGTAAAGGTTAGAAAGCCATTCTTTTGTATTTTATATTTAATACTTTTTTCTCAGTCAGAATTTATTCTAACGAATAAGTTTTGCTTTTCTTAAACGAAATAATCTTTTAACTCAAATAACCTTTAACAGCTGAAACTGAAATATTATTCTTCATAAAGTATCTTTCAAATCAGAAAACGGAAAAACAATATTGTATTGAAACTTAAAGAAACAGAATACTTGTCTCAAACTCTAATTTCTAAACATAACGCTGTAGACCTTTTGATATTTTAAACGATGAATTGTGCTAGGTCCTATAGTCAAAGTTTTACATATAATATTATTTACATATTATATTATTTATCTATTATATTATTTACATATTATATTATTCACATATTATATTATTTAAATATTATATTATTTATATATTATATTATTTACATATTATATTATTTACATATTATATTATTTACATATTATATTATTTACATATTATATTATTTACATATTATATTATTTAAATATTATATTATTTACATTTATTACTCAATAAATAGTCAATAGTTTCCAAAAATAGGATCGGTGCCTCGGTGGAAGAGGATCCGAATGGGAAAAGGTTCTCAGAAAGAAGAAGGGGAGGAGGAGGAGAAAGGTTTCATATTAGGAAGGGAAAAATGGAGCTAGGGGTAAGTGAGGAAATATTCATTTCATAAAAAGATTATTGTTATTATAAACCTTAGGCACAAAATTTACATTCTACCCCTGACTTGGTTGCCTGGTGTTCTGATATGTGATTGTGAGAAATATGACCACCATTAGATCTATTTGTCTGGTGTAGATGTGAAGAAGAATAGAAGTGTCTGGAGCTTAGAGTACTATATATCAATAGAGTAAGAACTTATCCTTGCGCCATTTACGAGAGAATCATGATGGATTGATATAAAATGATTAGCGACTGCGTGATCTCCTAGGGTCAAGTATGCCAGGCAAAGCTGGGTTCCGAAGCTAGAAATGATATAAGGGAAGATAAACGGTTCGGTTCTCCTTAAATAACATGACTGCATAGACGAAGTCCTTTTATTGACGACCTTTAACTGATTTCAACTATCCTTTTAACGCATAGATTCTCTTGTCGTATTCATAATAAAAAAATGAACGTTACATGCAAACAGCATTTTTTATTAAAAAAGATATACTGGTTATATAGATAAACATACTTTTTGTGACAAATTTCCTACTTCTCTCTCCTTTTATTTCATCGCTCCTCTATAAAAATTCACTTCTCTAAGAGTTACGCCGAGAAATCAGTTTAATAAATCCTTGTCACCAACATAAACTTCAAGATTGACCACGATATATATTTAGTTTATGTGGAGTAGATTTTAATCAACACCACATGTAAGTCATCTATCTACAAATAGCAATATCTAGAATTTCAAGTTTCGACTTTTAGTTGGTTAAATTATATCTTACAGATGTCAAAAAAACATACGGGCCTTCTGGCGACTCATGTTTATTTAAAATCCCAATTCATTTCGAATATGTTTGCATATATTTTTGTGCACAAGATTATTTAAATAGATACAGAATTCAGAAAACTTAGAATTATTGTCGTCTTCAATTTCATTTAATTGATAATTTTTTGGAAAAATTTTAAAACCGTTTATTGTTAATGCTGATAAACTTTGGAAAAGATTAAGGGCGCATTTAAATAAAATCCTTTCGAATTATTTAGTCTTTTGCATAATTTTATGATCAAATGAACTAATTCATTGTTTGAGAATAGTTAATCTTGTTTTTACCTACCCTATTTACCTATAAATATCTAACTTGTAAAAATCAACTAATAATAATTAATGTTTGAGTGTATTTACATATAGTGTTGTTTGCTAACATTCATTAAATACGAGTGGAGTGCAGGCAGCTAGCGTAATGCTGATAGTTTCTAAATAAAACATGATTTGTGAAAACGATGTATAGAAATAAGAAAATAAAAATTATAAAAACTAAATATTCTGCTCCAAATACTTAAGGAAAATGTGAAAAAAATATAGTTTTTACTTGTGTAGACTGTATGTGTGTTTGTAGAGGTCAGGATAGCTGAGAACGTGATTGTTTTGTAATACCAAACATTTCTTTCTCGTCGATCTACTGACTTCAACTCATTCATCCCTGGTTCAACCAATTCTTCATGTCTTAATAAAGTTTTCTGTCAAAATATATAGGAATACAAATTCAAAAATAGTTTAAAGGGACTGTAGACCTTACAGTAAAGTTTAAAGGGACTGTAGATCCTAAAGTAAAGTTTAAAAGGGACTGTAGATCCTACAGTAAAGTTTAAAGGAACTGTAGACCCTACAGTAAAGTTTAAAGGGACTGTAGACCCTACAGTAAAGTTCAAAGGAACTCTAGACCCTACAATAAAGTTTAAAGGGACTGTAGACCCTACAGTAAAGTTTAAAGGGACTGTAGACCCTAAAGTAAAGTTTAAAGGAACTGTAGACCCTACAGTAAAGTTTAAAGGGATTGTAAACCTACAGTAAAGTTTAAAGGGACTGTAGACCCTACAGTAAAGTTTAAAGGGACTGTAGATCCTACAGTAAATTTTAAAGGGACTTTAGACCCTACAGTAAAGTTTAAAAGGGACTGTAGACTCAACAGTAAAGTTTAAAGGGACTGTAGATTCTACAGTAAAGTTTAAAGGGACTGTAGAACCTACAGTAAAGTTTAAAGGGACTGTAGACCCTACAGTAAAGTTTAAAGGGACTGTAGACTGTAGGGTTAGGTTTAAGTTTATCACCTTGAAACTCTAGAAGGTTGAATCTGGTTATAATTAGTTTTAAAATTTGTACTTTCTTCTTCTTCTATTAATCCGGAAAATCTTTTCCGTCTCCCGGAACATAAAGTAGTTCTAAACCTGCCTCCTGCGGGACCGTACTTTTGATGCCTTAAAAATGACATTATAAACTTAAATATTCAGGGGCGTATACAACAATGGGGGCTAAACCCCTCCCCCTGGAAATATTAAAATAATTATCTTCGGGGAGATTCAGTCCCTACCCCCCCCCCCCCCTGGAATGTCAAAAAGCATACCAACGGACAAAACCCCATTAATCATTCATTGCATTACTGCTTGGTGCGTTTATAGAGTGATCAAGTTTCATAGAGAGTTTTACCAGAAAAAGATAGACCCAAAATATTATAATGTGTCCGATATGATGCATCAGAGTTTTGTTTTTGATTTAAGTATCCATGAGTTATTTCGAGTTATACATATAAATATCGTTAATACATAATCTCTGAAATCTCTGAATCTAAAAATATGAATAATTACAGTAATACTGAAAATTATGAAATGAATCATATCAATCATGAGGTCAAGCTTTAGTATTTTTAGTTGATACCAGGCTCCGTCGGTTCCCCTACTCCTTGGGTATTAATTTTAAGTCCTTTAAAGCTATTTTTTAAATTATTTTTAACTATCTAATGTTTAATTCCCGTATATCTCAGAAATTAAACTTAAATCCTGCAATTTAAAAGTTTTCACTAGTTCTGTCGATTAGGGAAAGTTTTGCACCGTGATCTTGCCAGGCTACATTTGTTGCATAAAACGTGCTGGGTCAACTTTACACTGGGCAGTCCAGACTGGACGGTACGACTGAATGCATTTACAGTTCATGTTGTAACGGCACGAATCATACAACTTTTAGAGTGGAGTGCGTAACATCCAATTCATAAGTTGTTGCCTTTCAGTCTTAAAGTTTGTGCTCAATAGGTTTACCATTTAAGGAGATTTTAAAGGAATTGAGTCTTTGCAACAAACTCTGATTTTCCAATACCTACTTCTTTGCAACTATTTCAATTACAATTCAACTATGAATTCTCTTCACTCAAATAATCTAAGTTTGAAATTTCAATGGAATACACCATCAGGTTGATAAGATATAGGAATAAGAAAATTTGATGTTGTGGCAAAGACTCAATTCCTGTATAACTCATATCACAATGATCTAGCAAGAAAGAGATGATTCATTTAGTCTACTGTCCCGTTTAAGCCGTCTATAATCTATACATAATCTCTTTTCTCTGTAATTTACAACTTGCCCTGACTTCCTTATAGTCAGTCTGAGCCGAAAATTTAAAAGAGTTTCGTTGAACAAAACTCCCGAGTTTTCTTTTTGGGGTCTCATACATTCCCGTAGATTTTAATTTTAGAAATCAAAAAACAAAAAGAGAATGTAAAAATCCACATGAAATAATATTTCTTAACAAAAATATTGGTATTTACAAAACTGCCTGACCCCATTCACGAAACTGGGTTTCATTTCGATACTCTGTCTTAAGTTTCGGGCTCTGGCACTTGTACGGGCAAAATATTAAAATAATCTATACTTACACATAGCAGGTGCTTTGTTGCTTTAACGTAATATCTGTTGTTGTGATAACAACCGTTGAAGTAGAAGATGTGAAGAATAATCTAGAATCTCGACTAAGATAAATATTTATTTATTTTGTAATATACTATTCTGTATTTCTGTAAATAAGTTTATGTTCATGAAATTACAAAGTTAAAGTATAATCTCAGTTTTTATTCTTCAATGGATAAAATTAGCAAAATTATGTAAAGAAGACATTATAACACTTTTAATTAATATTTATATCATTAAAAATCTACATTTGGATTTGGACCCCGTTGGTAAAAAAAGTGTTAAGCAGTTAGATTAAAGTAAACGTTAATGTCTAATTTCATTATAGTTCAGTTGAAATAAAGAAAGAAAAAATGCTGATTTTGAATCTGTATAACTGGCTGTAGAAATGACCATCTGTTTAAAAAGTGTATACCTGGTTGAAGCAACTACCTGCTGTTCTGGAAGTATACACCTGGCTAAAGCAACTACCTGCTAATCTGGAAGTATATACCTGGCTGAAGCAACTACATTCTTCAGTTCAGTTCTGAAAGTTTAAACCTGGCTGCAGCAACTTACCTGCTGTACTGAAAGTATATACCTGGTTGAAGCAACTACCTGCTGTTCTGAAAGTATATAACTGGCTGAAGCAACTACCTGCTGTACTGAAAGTATATACCTGGTTGAAGCAACTACCTACTGTTCTAAAAGTATATACCTGGTTGAAGCAACTACCTGCTGTTCTGAAAGTATATAACTGGCTGAAGCAACTACCTGCTGTACTGAAAGTATATACCTGGTTGAAGCAACTACCTACTGTTCTAAAAGTATATACCTGGCTGAAGCAACTATCTGCTGTTCTGAAAGTATATACCTGGATTGAAGCAACTTCCTACTTTCTGAAAGTATATACCTGGCTAAAGCAACTACCTGCTGTTCTGAAAGTATATACCTGGCTGAGGCAGCTAGTTACTGTTCTGAAAGTATATACCTGGCTAAAGCAACTGCCTGCTGTGGACATGAAACTTGGAAGAAAACCCAAAGAATGGGAAACATACCTTGTAAAATAAATTTCTTATTAAATATGTATTTAGTTTGAAAAGGTGAGAAAATCTTTCACCATTTATGTCAAGTAAACAGAGACATTTTTACCGTTTTGACTAATCATCACATAGCTACAAAAGATATCATGATGATAATATTAACACATTAAGTTCATGACGGTCTAATATTGCCGTTTACTCTTTATCTTAATCAAACCCTTGATTGCCTCTAACTCTATTTTTCAATTTCCAATGAACTCTAGAACAGGAAAACAATGTTTGATACGTATTTGATGTTGGTATGAAGAAAATAGTTTTACTGTAGCTAGAAAATCAACTGTGATCTTGTCAGGATACATTTGTTTTATAAACGTGCATGGGTCGACTCTACACTGGGTAGTCCAGACTAGATAAGACGACTGAATTTTATATTCAGTACAATTGTTGTGTTTTATATTTATTGAACTATTTAAACTTGAGTCTGAAAGTCGTCTTCTATTCCAAGTGTTTTTGGGATAAATTGTTTATCTTTGCATCCTGATGTTGTAAACTTTGATACTTCAAACTATAAATTTTGCTAGATCATATCGTCAAAGTATACACCATCAGGTTTTTAGTTCCTTTATTCTATTATATTACTGAAATAATGGGATTGTTGTTGTAATTTTAAATAACACTTTATTTTAAGAGGGGTATGTCGATTCACAATGGTACCCTTTGAACTTTGTTCTGGTCCATAATTTACACAGTACCAGATAATATTGTTTTTCCTTCCTAGAAAATGTTTAAATCTTACAACTGAATCTAATTGTTTTGTTTAAAGAAACCCACAAATAACTTTTATAGAGAACCCGTCATGGAAAAAAAATATCAATAGTCCCTTTAATCCCGATAAACCTACTTTAAAAAAATGTGGTAAAAGCGAACTGTACGATGCCAGTAAACAAGGATAACTGAGTACAAATCTAAGTTTTCTAAATTCTAAGAATGAAAGTGAAATTGGTTTTTACGAGAATATCTGGCCTCAAATACTTTTAATATCCTTCTTCTGCACTGCAAACTCATCATTCTTCATATTGATTCTTGTAAATAATTAAAGGGAGCCTTCTTGAAAATGAAAATGGTATACTTTTTATTTTTATTTCTATCCTATGTTCCTGTCAGCAGAAATTGATTTAAACCGGTTTATATGCTATTAAGCTTTAGTTAAACTTTAAACTCACTGTATATCATAGGCACTAAATTAAATCAATAGTTTATCATAAATCATCATAGACACTAAATTGAATCAATAGTTTATCATATATCATCATAACCATGATGAAAGTGGGGTAAACTTTCTATTATTATAGATGCTATAGAGTCATAGATTTAATTCAGTATTTATTATATAATTTTAGTTAATAACTTTATTTACGTTTTTTATCTTACATAGTATATTTTTCTAGTCTTTTAAGCAATTTAAATACAGGCTAGATAAAAAGTTCTACAGAGGTTGATTGGGATCAAGGTCGTATACAGAAATTTGTCTGGGAGGGGGCTTAACAATTTTCTTTCCAGGGTGGGGGGGCGTTACACACTGTTTGTGGCCGGAAAACCCCTGGGAATTATAACATTCATNATCTCCCTCCTGTATGCGCCTCTGATTCGGATTCATTGTTTTAAATATTTTACATGAACAAACCTCGGAATCAAAAAAGATCTGATAATCTGATAATCTAATTGTGAAATAAATGTAGGTTAGATAATTCAATGCGTGCACTCCCTTTAAAAACTCTTCAGTTGACTCTCTAACCACAGGTTCATTTCCCTTACAGATCTCGTGAAGCAAGGATTACAAGTGAGTACGTTATTACAAGATAGGAAAGCCTATGATGGTCTTCATTGCATCTGTATTTTAATAGTATCATATATTTCCGTAGAACTTTGAAAACTATTTGAAAAAAAAATTCGATCAAAAACATTTCAATTTTTTAGCCTTTGTTACCCTGGGGGTACTCATGGGATCCCTTAAAAAAATTCAGCCAATTTATTCCAACTCACGTGGATTTAACGGTTCTGTCAATATTCCAGAAATTTGACAATTTGACCTATTAAACATAATCTGTAAGCCTTTTTCCTTTTTTACCTTTTTGCCAGCATATGCATTTTGAATGAAAATGTATAGAATAAACAAATCCGTAAAGTAAAAGATTGTTGAATTATAGACCAAAACACGTTTGATTTTAAATAGAAGAAACCGAATGTTGCTCACTCTGGTTAGTCCGGGGTGAACTGTTTGGCCAGCCATAGCTAACATATATATATTTGCAGAGTAAAAAGCTTTATAATAATAATTGACTTTTTTCTGTGACTAAAATATTTGTTTGCTGCAGTTTCATAGTAGATTTCTTTTTTAAACTTAATTTTCAAGGTACAGTGGCACCCATAAAACTGTTTAATGGGAAGAAGACGGTGTCTTTGATGTTGTCAAGTTATGGCCATGGGACAGTTTATACTGAGCTGAAAACTTTAGAATGAGATATCCTTAATCCTGATCGCTTAATCTGATTTTATTCTTAATCCTCTTTTTTGGATATCCCTACTGTATAAAAGTTACATTTGATAACAATTAAAGATTCAATACTATATCGATAGAACTAATATCCGATTGAATTAAAGTCAGCTGTTCACAAGCCGACTTTTAGAGCATTTAAGCAAATATTAATTTAATCATGTTATTATGAACTTATTAAAAAATATATTTTATCACATTTTAGGATCGACTATCATCATTTTAAACGAGTCTTAACAAACATTAATCCAAAACTTACATTTATTTAATCGATGTTTAGTTCAAATGATATGACACAATTAACACCAGAAAAAAAACGGTTTTTCAAAAGTTAAAGAGTACATCTTAACATGATACGCTGATTGGTTGAATTTATACTTCTTTCTTGGATACGGGATGCGTTTTAAAATAATCTCGGGTTTAGTAAAACCAGGTGTTTAAGCATGAATCTTGATAACCATCATTCTAAAGTTTTCAGCTTTCAGTTTTCAGTGCAATTTTCGTGTTTCATGTACATTGTACAGTGTACATATTTAGCATAATGACTTCAGTGTAACAAGCGTCTTCTTATTCCTAAGTTTTATGGTTACTACTGTATGCAAATGCTATTATTGTATTCGACCTTAGACCGAAAAAAAACACTTTTCTCTATTTTATACATATCTTTTTCTTAGCTTATTTGCTAAATCTGTGAAATCTGTGAAATCCGAGGAGTGTAGCGAATAGCTGAACATCACGCACCAGACACGCGGTTTAAACTTTGAAATATCGTTATACAGGGTGTCCCAATAAACATGGCAATTAAATGACAATTTCGATATCGTCGTTATAAATAATTCCTTGATTTAGTATAGTGATACCTACTGAGAAAGCTTAAAACCGTAAGATTTTCGTCTGCTATGTTTACAATTTGTTTGCTTATGTTTTGACTGCATACGGTTGTACTTAGTAAAACAAGAACATTACGGTGTAAAAACAGTGTAAACTTGGCCGTCTTCACAGTTTATCTTGCATTATAAACACATCTTCACAGCCATTTACCGTTTTCATAAAATAAACTCTAGCAGACATAATAATATTATGGCTCCTGAAATCAGGTATTACAATGCTGATCTTAACAAAGACGATCTCGAATTCGTCACTGAATTCCCATGTTTATTGGGACACTCTGTATAGTACAATAGTATAATTGATATTTTACGGGAGAAAAATCAAAATTGTATTTAGATTAGCTGAACAAGTAAGCCACGTGATATGTGTAAAAATTCTCATGAAAGCATGTTGGCAATACTTCTTATAGCTATACCAGATCAATACACTTCCGCTTATATGACACATTTTAGTTTTGTAGAAAAGAACACAATGCTGAAAATGTGGATAGAAAATCTGGTTCTGTTTGGTTTGATAACAATTTCTTTACAGGATAAGTAAGATTTTTTTAACAATATTTGAATTAATGCATTTTGTAAATCTTTACATACATATAATGTTTGTTTGTTTGTATCCAATAAACGGCTAAACCGATCCGGCCTAGCTGCATCTTACATGTCCCCGAGGAAGGTTTAAGGCCGGTCGAAATATAAAAAAAATATTTAAAAGCAACATTTGAAACCTAAAATACGAGAAGAAAGACCCATGTCTTTATATTCCCTAACTAAATTTGTTTAGAGATCTCCAACCACCGACTGTTGTAAGTGAATTAATAACTGTGAGTTCTGACATGACATGCCACATGTAAGTTTACAGTAATATTTTTAGTTCTGTTCAATATTAAGAAGTAGTAGAATTAAGAACTCGTTTTACATTAACAAACATTATATGGAAACATCGATTTCCCGGACCTAAAGTAAAATGTAAACAAAATTTCATTTCAGCATTCAATCTTCAAGGGAATTGAGTATTTGTTGCAAACTCTGATTTTCTAATCCCTATATGTCTGCAACTCAACGTCGTACACATTAGATATTTCATACTATAAATTCTGTCAGAACAAGTAAAAGGAGTTTGAAATATCAAAGATTTACACCATCATGTTACAAAGGTGTCAGTATTAGAAAATTTGAGTTTGTGGCAAAGACTCAATTTCTTTATGCATCTATCATTCTTTTCTTTCAGCACTTTTTTTGATAAAATCTTATTTTTTTCCGCATAAATAATAATATCTATTTATGTCATTAAAATGGGTATTATTAAATGCGAAAAAGTTTTTGCCGAGATTTTTATTTTTTTCTAGTTTGTTTAAGAACAAAATTAAAGTATTTTCACTCCGAACGTAGTGATGAGGTGTGAAAAGTTACTTGTTCGCCCTGTTGTAGGGCGATAAAGTTCCCTAATGACCCTACAACGAGAAATATTAGATGTGATAAATTCCTTCAAAATTGAATAAAAAAATAATATACTGGTGTGAATCATAAAAACATGTTTAAAGAAATAAACAATCAAAAAATGAAAAGATTTCTTTTTTAAATATTCATTCGGCCAAATTAAAACTTTTCTTCAGATCATAAAAATATAATTTTGCACCATGTAATTTAAAAAGAATGATAAAATTTGTATTTAAAAAAAATGCTTTTTTCAAAAATTGTAATTTTTAAAAAAAATTTAATTTTCTTTAATTCACGTGGCCCTTAAGCTAGTATTAAATAGATTAGGTTAATATTTTGTTCAGTGTAAGAAGTTTAACAGCGTATAGTTGGAGAAGAATACCTATTGTTGAATGCCTGGGACGGAAAAAAAGATCTGCTACAATTGAAGATTCTCCTAGAGATACCGATAACGGAGATATTCTTCCTTCAAAACCGTACAGGTATACATTACACCTAGCTATACACACTACACAGGTATACATTACACCTAGCTATACACAGGTATAAATTACACCTAGCTATACACAGGTATACATTACACCTAGCTATACACAGGTATACATTACACCTAGCTATACACAGGTATACATTACACCTAGCTATACACAGGTATACATTACACCTAGCTATACACAGGGTTTTTTCGAGCTAACCCTTCAAACCCGTAAAGGTATACATTACACCTAGCTATACACAGGTTTGTTTTCCAGCTAACCCTTCAAAACCGTACAGGTATACATTACACCTAGCAATACACAGGTTTGTTTTCGAGCTAACCCTTCAAAACAGTACAGGTATAAATTACACCTAGCTATACACAGGTTTGTTTTCGAGCTAACCCTTCAAAACCGTACAGGTATACATTACACCTAGCAATACACAGGTTTGTTTTCGAGCTAACCCTTCAATACCGTACAGGTATACATTACACCTAGCTATACACAGGTTTGTTTTCGAGCTAACCCTTCAGGATTTAAATAAAACAGAAAATATACTTATACTGAAAAATTCATTTGAACAATCAAATCATTTTCAGCAATTTTATGCATTTAGTGAAAACAATTCAGCTGATCTTGAATCTTCGATTGAACGACATCCAAGGTTTTCTCTTTATTACATGACAACACGTACTATAACGACATCAACATCAACATCAACATCAACACATTATACAGGTTAGGTGAATATCAAACAGTTCTTCAAAAATATTCTTTTAAAGTTTGTCTTCTGTTGATTATTCAAGCGTGGAACACCTTTTATACTACTAATTGAACTTTTGAAATGAGTGAAGTTTTGGTAGTTAGATTCCAAACATGTGCAACCCTTTTTTCTGAACAAAAAAAAAGATATCGTCGTTTTTCTATCTTAAAGTTAATCATTTTTGATTACGATTATTCTTAAAAACAACTTGCGGATGTGTGCAGCGAAACAAGGAAGGAAACTGACAAAAAAATAAGATCATGTAACTGTTTAAATTAAAGGTCACTTGTGTTGTGAACAGTGTGTTAAATTATTTCTATTTATTAGGAACAGTAACTCTGGAGTTAGGAATATGTACTCCTGCTAAATATGTAGCTTGTGGACGCTAATATACAGTTTATTTATATTTTACATTAATTTGTTGTTTATTTTGATTTTTTTACTCCAGAAGTGAAAAATAAAAAGAATAGTTTGAAATACATGCCTTAAGCTTAAAGGTTGGTATACATTTTATACTCCCTTTAATTCCTACCGAATACTGAACAATAAAAATAAAAATATCAGAATTTATTTGATACCTATAAATAGTTTATAGATTCTTTGCATTAGACTGAAATTATGACCCCCGGAAATATCCGTCCTCGTAGTTTATGTAGAAATAATAAAAACGTAATTTAGCGTCTTAAAGGTATGGAAAGAATCCTGATATTTTATTCTATAATACTCCACTCCCAGTTCAATATAACATACCTAGCTTAGAGGGTACTCTAAAATGATTGCATGTTGTTGCAGTCCATTTCAAAATTTTATACTTAGACTTTATTTGAACAATTGTATGCTTTTCATATACTCTTCATCCTCTACAAGATGTACACATACATATATTGAAAAAGTTGTATAAAGGTGAACCTAGTTTCTGGTCTATTGACATCTCACCAATATCCAATAGAAATATCTCAACATCAAGCATACACATATAGTTTACTACTCTGCTTAGACAACTAATGTTTACATCCCTAGTTTATTTTCCAGGTCTATAGACTCTAGCTGGGATCAAGCTTGGTTTCATAATCCCAGCAATCATTAGCTTTTTATTTGCAGATGAGATATTAAAAAAATTATATTTCTTTGTAATGTAAAGGGTGTTTCTAAAAAAACACAAATGCAAATTTTTATTTATTGGGGCTAAAACAGTAAATTCAAAGATTAAAAATTTACCAATCTAAAGGTTTGTATATGACCTTTATGTTTGTATATCACTCATTAGTCTCTTATTTCGAGCTGACTCCCATTTTTATCTAAAACGAACCAGAGTTGACATGGAATACAAGCCAGTAATGTTCTTATCATTAAATACTTTCTTAAGGCTGCCATGTCCTTAAGAATACTCTGAAAGTTCTTAAAGAGCCAAACATTTGCCATTTTGGTGGTTTGAAAACCGTATTTCAGCAAGGAGTTAAAATCTCTTTTTCAGTATTTCAGGAGATTTCAGCTCCTTAAAACAGCTGCTCCATCATCCTAGGGTACTATTTCAATCTCAGATTTTTCACCTGTATTTTTTTGTGTCCATTACTTAAATTGTTTCTTTATTTAAGATTTTGTTAAATGTATGCCACAATTTAATTGAAAATATATACTCACAGCCTTCATACTCATGCGCCTTGAACTATTGATTTTCAAATTTTCCACACAACTAATCTTTCTTTTTGAAGTTATTGGTTTTTATTACCCTTCAGATCGTCAAAATAAAAAACTTTCCATGCGATTTTCATTTTTTTGTATTAAAGGAATTGAGTCTTTGCCACAAACTCTGATTTTTAAATCCTTATATCTTAACAACCCAATATTGGGATTTGTTACAAAGACTCAATTCTCAATTCCTTTGACAAATAAAGCTTAAGATGTTAATTGTTATTAACATATATTGGGTTTTTGCCATCTTCTATCTGATTTTGTTAGTTAACTTTGAGATTTCCCATCTTGTGTGGTTTTTTTTAGAAACTGCACCCTTTATTTTATTTTAAAAACAGTAAAAAAATATTTACGTTAACAAAGAAACCATTGATTAAAGATAACATTTTTAACAAAAGTTAGCACTGTAAACTTGTATTCAAGCTAGTAAATCATGGTGGCTTAACCATTGATATCGAAGTAAGAGAAGAAAACTCCTAATTGTTGTATTCCAGGCTCAACCTGAAGGAAACCCAACTTTATTTAAATTCTAAAAATATAAATGTACAGTTTTTTACTTATGTATTTATGGCGCTATGGTCATTTTTGCTAGAGCTCATTTTTCATTATTTAATAAATTTTTTTTTAACACTTTTTTGCTTTAAAAGAACGCCATTTTATTTAAAGTATTTTTATTAGTAGTAATTTGACCCCATTTAACTTTTGAGCAGTCTTTTCTTATATATTCTTATAGAAATAGGAAAAGGGTTTCTGCAGAAAGGAATTCTAAGAGTTTTCAAAAATCTATGCATTTATTTCACGGCCTGCATTTATGGATCATTTATAAATATGCAAGGAAGGATTTATGATTTGTCATATCTATAACGGATTATCTAAAGAAAGATTTTTTTTAAATACAACGCAATGATTTGTATAATTTCCCCCCTATTTATCAAAAAACTTGCCTAAAGGTGGCATAAAGGAATGAATGAATTATTTTAGATCAAATAATCTAAGTTTTAAATATCAAAGGTTTACACTACCAGAGCTGAAAACTTTAGAATGGTGGATATCGAGATTAATGCGTGATCCTCTCTTTCTCTTAATATCGAGACTAATCTAATCATGTTCTTGTATCCGGAAAAGTGTATAAAATTCAAACAATCAGAGTCGCTTATATGAAGCCGATAAATTTTAAATCTTGCCCGCCATCTAAGATTATATACAGAAGTGGGAGGAACTCTCAAATTTAGAAAAATCGGTTTTTGATTTTTCTCCACTATATCCAAAAAAGAACTGTTTAAGAAGAAAATCAAAAGTTTGTCCATTGGATACAAAGATTAAATAATCGGGATTAAGGATATCTCATTCTAAGGTTTTCAGCTCGATTGGAAATGCAGGGACTTTAAAATTTGAGTTTGTGAGAAATACACAGCTCCTTTGATGATTTTGAAAGAAGAATATAAAGAAAGGAATTGAGTCTTTGACACAAACTCTGATTTTCTAATTCCTATCTCTCTGCAACACAATGTCGTAGACCTTAGATATTTGAAACTATGAATTCTGTTACCTCAAATTATCTTAGTTTAAAATATCAAAAGTCAACAACATCAGGTTCCATAGATATAGGGATTAGAAAATTTGAGTTTGTGGCAAAGACTCAATTCTTTTATCTTTCTATACATTGGCAGTGTACTAAAGATTGGAAAATAAGATCAAGATCAAAAAGTTTGTTAATCTAAATAATTCGAGACAGACAAAATGATAATAAGTGCAATATGGTGAGAACTATGAAATTGTGGAATTAGAAGACGCCATTAAAACCATAATTATGTGTTACAAAGTAAACAGTTAAACTAGTACCTCATTAAATCACTTATTAAGTGAATGTGTATGTTTACACTGCACAACTAGTTAAAGTCAAAACGTTGGTCTAAAAGTCATTTTCCTTGTAAAAGTTTTATGGTTCTCACTGTAATTGTGGTCTTTTTTGATAGTGGTTGCGTAAAAAAAAGGTTGTAGATTTTTCAGATTTAAAAAAGTTGGATTTCCTTAATTAGTCCCGTCATTGCAGCAGATACTGCACTTTTCTCCTAAACAAAACATACTTATTTTGATTTATCACACATAACCAATTAAGATTTAGAAAAATCAAAAAGAGTAATTCAGATTTCTCTCATAAGTAATAATTTCCTATTCCTGTTACCGTTTCAACTTAATTTTAAAGAATTTGATATTTTAAACTATGAGACGCTAGATTAAATATCAAAGGTTTAAACCAAGATATAGAGATTTGAAAAATATTTGAATTTTGGACCACAGTTGAACTTCACTAAAATGTTACGATGTAAATCTTTATCAAATCACTGGCCTACGATTTTTATATAATTAATTCCAACCTTGGCCATAATCTCTTTCCACGTGTTTTCTGTAGTTGTTACTTTAATATCAACATTTTCCTCTCCATCAGTAATGCTTCCCTCTTTCACCAAGGCTATTCCACGTCGAATACAAACATATATTCTCTTTCCACTATCTAATTTATTTATATATGCTCTTTACAAGATCTATGTATATATTTACGTTATGCGTAGATATTTACTAGGCTAGAAGGACGCTCTTTTTCTAGTCACAATTCTAGTTTTGAAATCTTGTCTTCAAGCCGGGATTGTTTTTTCCTACATCATAAAACTAAAATTTAGCGGCCTTTCTGTTTTTTTTTGATTAATTTAAAAACAAAATTTATATTTATAGAACAAATTATTTTTAAGTTTTAAAGTGATCATGTGAGTTACCACAAATTAGGTTCGGCGTAGAATTTACGCAAGAAAAATTACCATAAAAGGTTAAATTATTGCAAAAGATATTCAAAGCAATAAATTATTGATGATATTGTGTTATATGAGCATATTCTCCTGTGAAGTTAAAGCCGGTGTTTAAGTTGACCTGTTCAGTAGCTGAACTATCCAACATGCAGGTCAACATTTGGAATAAACTTAGAACACTGCCGCGTTTAATTCTCTGTGCTTTAGATCTAAATAAGGTTTGTACCAATTATCTTGTTAACAGGGGCCGGGGCCGCAATAAATAATTGAAAGAAGGAAAAAAATCCGATATATTTTTGAACTGTTATTGTGCAGCATAGCTGAAAAAAATGAAAAAAAAATGAAATGTATCCAAATAATTTACTTTTTAGATGGAATAATATCGAGTCCCTGCATCACCATATCTTCAGTTAGGTACCAGTTCATACCTTAAAAATAACGTTTAAAGGTTTTTTTTTGAATACATACACATTTTCAAAAATCTCAACAATAAGAAAAAATTTGTCTTAAGCCCAAACTTTCCTGAATTACATTAACATTTTGTAGAGATAAATCATCTTTAAAAGTTATAATATCTATCTATCTAACTACCTGGAGCTGATATCTCCCTGGTTGAAAGTATTAATAGTGCACGACTCCGAATTTTTTTGGCACTCTTGATATCCTTGATAAAAAAACATGTTTAAATATTGGATGAAACAGAGCTTGTAGCTATTAATGATTTATATAGTGACAGAGCATGAATTTAAATCTGCAAAACTAATCACTAATAATTTTAATTTATTTCTTTGAAAAACACGTTATGGGGTAGATGGGGTTTTATGATATGATAAAAAATATTTTTGCTTGCAAAATCAAAAAACGAGGTTAGGGAACAAGGTTTTTCCCAGTCGTATCAAATGTTCATGAATCTGTTCAAAATAATAACTTGGAACCAACAATCGTCTTCCTATTCTAAAGTTTACTGGTGTCCACTGTTTTTGTACCTCTGGTTCTGCTTGTCCAGCATCTAGAACAAGATCAGCTAGTTGTAGAGCCCACTGAGCGTTATCATCTTTCAAAGCCTTTTCTCCAGCTTCCAACACTCTAACCAATATATGAAGTTTTTACGTCTGGTTAAATCAAGTTTACTTCAAAACAAGACAGAGAAATTGAGACAAACGATATTTGTTGAGAGATTAAGAAATACAGGTGTAAAGAGGTAGAAAGATCAAAATTAAAGATTTAGTCGATGTAGAAAGGTAGATAGATAGAAATAAAGGTAAAGAGATAAAGATATAGAGGTCAAGCGATATAGATGTAGAGAGGTATAAAGATCAAGATGTAGAAAGGTAGATCAATACAGATGTTGTAGAAAAGTATACAGAAAGAAATTTGGAGAGATTGAGTCATATAAACATAGAGAACGACAAAAAGACGCTAAGAGATGTACAAAGAGTTCACCTGGCTGTATGTGACGCGTACTTGTGTAGTGTCACATGTGTAGGGGTTTATACAGGAATGTTTCCAAGGACCTCCCCCCGACCCCCCCCCCCCTAGCTGTATACACCCATCTACCTGTATACTCCACCTGCAAGGTCTAGGTATAGAGATGCCTCCTCTATCCTGGGTAGAGGATGCAGGTCAGCTGGCCTCCCTGAAAGTTTATTTTTAATTTTCAGTAATGATTCTAATTTAAAAATATTTGTTTATAACCTGAAAACCATCCCATATACCCATGGTACACCGCTTTTACAGACCATTCTACGGTTCCGTAATATTCTAAAATATACATATATAGGTGTTATTAGATAGATATTACTCCTTACAGTTTAGATTAGGCACAAACAGAAATTCACCATCTATTGAGTCATCCCCGGCCTTAGAGTCTTTCCTTGGCACATTTAATTGGTTTGACCTTTCCGTCCGTTTTTTTACTTTTTTATAGTTCGATGTCTTACACGAATAGAGCGAGTAGAAATCGTAGATCTTTAATAGATGTATTTTGATACATAGATCTCTTAAACGAATAGAGAGAGTAGAAATCGTAGATCTTTAATAGATGTATTTTGATAAATAGATTGAAATCCACACAATGTTTAATAGGAAGTTAATCTACCCACGCGTCTGTTATATATTTTATCAGTTGTCTCATATAGTTTGTTTCTAATACAAAGAGCTTGGTGGGGTTTACCTATAAGATATGGATGATTGATTAGGTGAGGTGGTAGTTTTACAATCTGTGCAATTTCGTTTCCGTTGAAACCCTTATTCATAAATCTAAAAATTCAAACATACATTTACATATTGTCTTATGTCTGGTCATAAACTGTAATTATATTCTTACCTAACTATATCTGGTCGTAAACTATAATCATAATCATGTAGACATTTACATATTGTCTTATGTCTTGTCATAAACTATAACTATATTCTTACCTAACTATATCTGATCGTAAACTATAATCATAATATAACCTAACTATGTCTGGCCATGAACTATAATCTAACCTAACTGTGTCTGATCATGAACTAAATCTAACCTAACTGTGTCTGGTCATGAACTATAATCTAACCTAACTGTCTGATCATGAACTATAATCTATCCTAACTGTGTCTGGTCATGAACTATAATCTAACCTAACTGTCTGATCATGAACTATAATCTATCCTAACTATGTCTGGTCATGAACTATAATCTAACCTAACTGTGTCTGGTCATGAACTATAATCTAACCTAACTGTTTGATCATGAAATATATTCTAACCTAACTGTTTGATCATAAACTGTAATCTAACCTAACTGTTTGATCATGAACGAACTGTATTGCATCTCTATAAGCTGTGATGGTTTGAAGTACTTCAGACCGTCCATGCAAGGGCCTAGATTTAGATTAATTTCAATTTTGGATTTTTAAAAATTTCTTGATTAAAGGGACTGTCGACGTAATTTCAAGAGAGGTAAACGACGATGTATTCTTTGTAGAAACAGAGTTTCAAATCGCATCGTTTTGAACCTACATATTAACTATAAAAATGATTGGTGACTTGAAGTTACGCCGATAGTCACGTTAAAAATATCCAGAATAAAACTGTATAAACCTTGTATGCTGTGGAACTAAAATGTCTGGTTCTAGTTGGATCATCAAGTCCAGTGCTTCAACCCACTAGAAAATATTATTAAACTTATAATTCTAGTTCAAGGAACCAGATTTAATAAATAGCGAGAAGCAGATGAACTGTGCCGACGTATAGTTCAACCAATTCTTTTGTGTGCCAGTTTTAGCTAAAGATAAGTGGCTCAACCCTGTCTTCTTGGTTCAACCATGTCTCGCATTAATTAAATCTTGTCCCAAGTTAACCATACAGAACGAGACTACAATGACGACCCAAATTATTAAGATTTAATTAAGAAAATGAAGTGTAAAGCAAACTAAGAATTTAAGTAAGAAGACTAAATCAAATTATGATGTCAATTCAGTTTCATCCTTTTCGGGTACCTCCGTTTCTTAAACTGAATATATTTACTATAAAAGTAAAGTTTGAATGATAAGGAATTTTTTAAAATCATTTACTATTTAACTGTGTGTATTCATAAAATGTTTGTTAAGCTTTTACAATTTTTCTCTATAAACCAAGGTTCTTGTAAAGGTACCTGAAGTGTATCTCTATGCATAGTTCCTCGTATCGCGTAAAGGTTCGGAAACGCTTTAAAAAAATCAATGTTAATTTTTGTTCTTCAATAAATCTTCCCATGCATACATTTTTGATTTTATGTCATTTAACAAGTTGACAATATTTTCATTTCGAATTTTTGATTGATCGTTTCATGGGAATCGTGTTTGGTAAGATCTGTGAAAAGTTCTATAAATATAATTTTAAAGAATTGGTGGACAAAAGAACAAGTACTTACTCGAATTTTCTAATCCCTATACCTTTGCAATCTGATATCGTAGAGTTTTGATCTATACTATGAATTATGTTATATCAAATTGCCTAAGTTTAACAAGTTTTATATTCCTATCTTTAAACAAAAATGTTGATGTTCTAAGACGACATTACAAACTGCTCTGATGTTCTAAGACGACATTACAAACTGCTCCTTTTTGAGTATTTTCTTCAATGTTTGGATTTGGCAAGAAGAAAAATCAGGATTATCTTATTTGTTTTGAATTAATTTATATACAGTGAAACCCTTAATAACGAATACATCGAAAGAATTCATCAAATGTCGTATTCTTCACTTTCTGATAATGAAATGTTGCAGATATTTAGTTTTTTAATTAAATGATTATATGGAAATCTTTAAAACTGTTCCTGCATATTCATGTCATTTATTTATTTTTGCAAATACTGAAATTTACGTAATATAGTAAAAAACTCATTGAAAAATTGTCAAGACGACATTTGATATTAAGGGTTTCACTGTATAAGGTCAGTGCTCACCTTTGTATATATTATCCGCGGGAAATAAAATCTTCTCTGTCTTATACCAAACTAATTTTTTTGTTATTTCAAATATTAATGTAAAATATTAAAAACATCATGAATTTTCAATAATGTGTTAAACATGTATTAAAACAAATGTTTACCAATAATCTGATCATTTGTTTCCCCAGGAGCGTGTATCAACTCCAGTTCAATACCAGCTGATAACAAAATCAATTAGAATATAAATTTAGTTTCACACGTCCATTAGCGTCTGATCCAATTAAGGTTCACTCACGTGCTTGTTGAGTACTCAGGACCAATTGAATTGCAAAGACGGCAAGATCTATCTATCTATCAGTCTATTTAATCTTATAATCCAATCAAAGATCCATATGTAAATTAGCGGTATAAACGACTATAATGGAATTGTTTACTTAAATCGAAACTACATTTTAATCGTAATTTTAAGTATGACCCATATTTGAAGAGCTTTACACGCCTGGTTTACAACAATACCCTTAGCCCTTGATCGAATTAACAATAAGAAAAATATCCTCGTTTTCTGTCCGGAACAAATTCAAATTCTCTTAATTTTCTGCTTTTGCATAAATCTACAAGTCACTTTTATAGCTTTTATAGCTTTTATAGCTTTTATAGCTTTTATTATAATTGAAAATAATAAATGTTCGGATAAAAATATTTAACGGGTACCATTCACGTGGATTTAACGGTTTTGAAAATATTTCAGAAAACTGTGACTTTCGATCACAATTTGACCCCTTTTACATAATTTTATAGCCTGTTATTTTAAATACTTTTTTGTTGGCATATACATTTTGAATGCAAAAGTATAAAATAAACAAATCTCTAAGTCTAAAGAATGCTGAGTTATAGACGAAAACACGTTTGATTTCAAATAAAAGAAACCAAATGCTTCTCTCTCTCGTTAGTTCAGGGTACATTGCGAGTCAGACATCCCACTTTATCATTTATAAAGTGGGATGTCCGATTCGCGACGAATCTCTTAAAACATTTTTCTATCTCTTGAACTGCAATCCCTTTAAATACAGTGTGATTACGATAGCAACGATGATATCAAAGTCTCACAGACAAACTTAACTACAGTTGTCGGAGATTTTATCAATACCATCACGACGAATTTTTTATTTCAGTTTACAAGATTTTTTCTAAATACATTTTTTAATCAAACATAAGCTTTTTAAATTGACAGCATTCTGTTTAAAAGCTTGATATCAATTCAAATTCAAATCGAAAGTCGTCTTGATTGTATTGATATATGCAACGACGGCTATATTAAAAACTAGAATAAAATATTACCTAGCTCAACAATAAGTTTGTCTGAGAATGTTTTTGTTGGGAAAATGTATGATGTTGTTGTCGATCCGTCCAATCTAAATTCAAAATATAATGGATACACACAACAACGATTAGAGCAAAGCATACCGGGCTCGCTACCCCGGATATAATTTTATCATTTATCAAATCCATCTAAAAATGACCAATGCACCATGAGTACTTTATTCTCAACTTTAACAAAAAATTTTAAACTTTTTTTAATCTACATAGTTATTATCTCCGTATCGAGATTATTTTAAATATACAAAATTGTTTATATTATTTTTACAACAAAGGTTGTACGATGATAGCGTGATAGTACATTTACATTCTTTGTATTTTAGTTTAGAAAATCCTTTAATTTGCGGATACATTTTTTTCAAACAGTTACATTAAAATTTGTTTCATTGGAGAAAAAATCCTTTTTCAAGTATTTTGGACTATGAAGTTAAAACGAGTTACAGTATTGCTGAGAATAGAGTCCCCTTTTTTACAGGTTTGCTTAAATGAATTTAAAAGAAAAACATTATACAATATACATGTCAAATGTTAAACTAAATATACAAAAAACTGCAAGTTATAATGGTATTCAATTTGTTATTCATACAAAACTTTGATTTTGAACATCTAACAATATTTCACTTAAAGATAGAACTGACAAACAAGTTGTATTGATATCTGATTAAGTTTCACACTTTGACATAACAAGGTTTCCTAGCTGTCATGTCCCTGGGAATAAAGAGAAGAATTCGAAATCGTCTCTGTTACGAATTAGCGTTGTACTACCTAATGTTTATGATAAAAATAAAGTTTCATCTGCTAGAGAATATTTTATAAAAAACAGTATAAGATTGTTTTGTTTTTCTACAAAACGTTGGTTGATATTCTGTAGCCATTCTACCAGAAGAGGACCAAGCCCGTATTTGTTTACGGGGTTGTATCAAAGCATTCTAACTCTAGAAGACGAATCACAGAAGTTCTAGTAATTATTACCATACTAAATCAATAAATAATTTTCAAAGACGACATCAAAATCGTCATTCAATTCCCATGTTTATTGGGACACCACGTCCTGCATACCTTAAGCTGATTCCTATCCCAGCATTTTCTTTTACTTCTTCAGGTATTTCTAAACACATTTTTTTTCAACTATACTTACCGCCCGAATATACACGCTGAGTATATTATAAAAGATGTTTAAATATACAATATCATAATACGATGCTTTTAAGGACACAGCAAACAAGGTTTTAAATAATCTTTAGACAAAAACTTGCTTTATCATATGGTCAATTTAATATAGTTTTAATATTTACAATCGGTCAATCTCCTGAAAAAATACACAGATAAATTACATTAAACTAAGCTGGGGAAGGTCAAATTGACCTATGATAGGCCGGGTACTGTAAAGTCTGACCGTGCCATCAAAGTTAAACCCGAGCCGGCATTAGACAGGGTCGCACGTCACTAAGGGCGGTACAAGGGGTCGGTCCGGCTCGAATTAAAATTGACCGTGTAAAAACGTATAACGGCATAACAACGACCTTATTTTCTTGACGTTGAAGCTCTCTTTGAATAATTAAAGCTGACCTGTCCCAAATTGCCTCACAGCTCTTTTAAACGTTATTTGGCTCCGGACATCCATTACCTAAAATTTTGGAAGAATTTAGAAGGTGTGCACTGTGCACTGTGCATGAAACATTAGTCTGTACTTTTAATTGACCTTGGAGGTTATTTTTCTTTACCTGACTAAAATATTTTGGAAATGAATCATGTGCGTAGATGGGAACTTCTTCTACTCCTTCAGTAAACACCTCTGTACCAGATGCATGGTCAGCATGAAAATGTGTCAGGATAATTCCAACTACAATGGTGGAAAATGCGTCAGGATATTTCCAAATACAATAGTAGAAAATGCGTCAGGATAATTCCAAATACAATAGTTGAAAATGCGTCAGGATGATTCAAACTACTATAGTGGAAAATGCGTCAAGATAATTCCAAATACAATATTGGAAAATGCGTCAGGATAATACCTGCTACAATAGAAAAATTACGTCAAGATAATACCAACTACAACAATTGAAAATGCGTCAGCATGAAAACAATACAATAGTAAAAATGCTTCAGGATAATACCAGCTACAATAGTGTAAATTCGTCAAAAGGGGAAACTCAGAATATTTCCTATTTATTGTCACACTAAAAGAAATCATCATTTGAATTCGCAAATTTAGACAATTTTTAAACTTGGAAAAATATCGTTTAAAAAATTTGACACTATTTAATATAAAGATATAAAAAAATGACAGTTTTTACCAAATTTTTTAATTTACATCTCAACCAATCAGATTGATTTTAACCTAAAGGGAGAGAACAAAACGGAGGAGTGGTTGAGCTGAGAGTTTAATAGAATAGGATATTATTGTTAACCCAAATTCGAAATAAAAGGAAGACGACATTCTGTGTTGTATATATATGCAGCCGTACTGTCTATAAACCCATAAATCCGTTTCCTACATGCAGTACTCCACATGTCACCCTCGTTTTCCCGGCTTCCCCAGCCTCTCTACACCTCCCGGTATTCAGTCAGCGAAGAACACTGGAGATGATAACAACTCCGTCTCAGGGAGCAATCCTGGCTCCTTCATAGTGATGATGCAGATACCTATCTACCAACAGACGATGCTTACATTCAGCTCAACATTGTTCCAAGAGTTCCAAAATTATCAGGCGAACATTGAGATGCATTCCCTCATATTCGAAACTAATAAAACAGCGATCTCTCACCCTGTTCCAAGGGTTCTAATTCTCCTCTACAAGAGGATACTCACCCTGTTCCAAGGGTTCTAACTCTCCTCTACAAGAGGATACTCACCCTGTTCCAAGGGTTCTAACTCTCCTCCACCAGAGGATAATCTCAACTCTAATGAGTTTAATAACCTGGAGAGAGCAGAAACCTGTTGTTCCAGTTCTAGTTGATCTGCACCACCAATATGAAGTTATACACTACCAATATGAAGTTGCTACTGATGTTTGTCAATTTATAATCCTTTGTTCAATTTCAATCAACCAATTTTAACTTCGCCATTTGTGCAAATATTTCAAAACAATATTATTTTTCTTAAATAAATGTTATAGACTATTTGGGTTTTTTTCTGATTTCTTTATTTGTATATTTTCTGACCTTTTTTAAAGGTCAACAATTATCTTTTAAGACATATACGGCAGAATTTATTTTCGTTAGGATCATTAAACTATTTTAAAAATGCGCTCAACAGGACGAACTTCATTCGGTGAATCTGTTTGATAAAGAGCTGGTAAATGTTTTACGCTCTTCCACAGCAATGTTCAACGGAAAAAACATATCATTGATCATTATATAAATTCCAATTTTTTATTCTATGATCTCTCATCTCAACAACCCTTCCTCGTCAGTCACTCCCTTTAAACCAAGTACAGCTTACGCCCATTTCTTTGCCTGGACTTTTAAATTTTACTTTATATTAGCTTCATCTTTTTGTTAGAAAAGTATACTTCTTGTTGTATACTTGCAAGAAAAAAATATTTTTTGTTTATCTATCTAACATAATTTGTTTTACCAACAGGTTTTGTAGTTATCTTCTCAAATTCAGCTTTTACCTCTCTGAAATGATAATATTGAAATAGTTTAGAAATAATGTACTGAATTGTCTGTTTTTTTTCTTTAATCAAGTAATGCAGAACATTATCATCAGAAAAGTTTTCCATTTTTAGAACATTTTTGAAAGCAATCTTTTAACTATCAATATATAGAAAACGGCAACAGTTTATTAAATCTTTGAAAAATTAGACATTTAAAAAAGTATAAAATTTAACAGCACATACCTAGCAACTTCGCAACTCTCTAAGGTGTCGATTATGATAACTCCATCTGTTCCCTCTACACAAATATATTTATATCGTTTTAGATTCAAAGTTATTGATTAATCGTCTCAAACTCGAAATATTTGATATCTTAAACCTTGACTATTTGATCTAAGGTCGAAATTTGTGTGTGGAGCATTGTTAATCTTGAACACATGATCTCGATATCCAATCCATTTAGGCACTTTAAATTTGAGATAAATATTTGATTCGTCAGCTAAAGTTATCCTTGTAGGGTATAACCATCACGAGATATCAAAGAAGAATTAACTTAGTCCGTAGGTCTTCATAAGATGGATGGAAGGATCAAGGATCCCAAGAATCACAAATCGAAAGTTCTGACTTTTAGAAGAATTTTACATTTACTTGAGGTTGCAGAGAAGAAATAAGAAGTAGAAGTTTAGAGTCATTGTGATTTAAGTTCTTTAGTTTAGAATACTTTTCTTAGTTTTTATATCCTTAAAGACAGTAGGTAACAACAATGTGATATTCATTTATGAAACTATTGTGTACTTTATCCATAGAATACATAGAGAGGAATTTACTAGAAAAAAGTGTAAAACGGCCATTTTGTTCAACTGTTTCCATACTGCATGTGTACTTCACATATTTATGCTATATAACCTGTTGGGCCCTGGAATATAATTTTATAGAAAATCTAAAATTATTGTTAAAAGAAAACCAAATTATGAAATAGGCTGGTTTCATAATTGACCAATGATCATTTCACATAGACTCTATACCTTCCACTTTACAAACGATTATTTTCCGTTATAACTATAAATCAAATGATGTTTTTATTCACCTAATTCATTATAAAGTTTATTTAACAGTTTAAAAAATTCGAAATTGAAATGGATAGTCTAGGGAACATACTGTATTAATGTAATCTACTGCAAATAATTTGTGAACATTTACATGATTTGTACACTTTGAACTCCCTTTCAGGCTAAAAGGGACTGAAAAAATTCATACCGAGAGATTCTTTTAATTCCTCTCTATATATTCTATTCTCTATGACTTTATCATTCTTACTCACTTCATCGTGAATTTCATAATAACTTGCTATATAGCACCAAACCATAAAGTAATTATCGTGCTATAATGATGTTAAATTAGCTGTACATTATAGGACGAGGGCTATAAAGTTTTGATTGATTCCTGGATTTTCTCAAAAAAATGTAGGATATTTCTACAATATTTTTTTCCATTGAAATGTAAATAAAATTGAAATCATCTTTGTATTTTGACTTTTGCTTTGTTCCAAAGCTTATTTTATCCATTGAAATAAGACAAGTACACACTGTTTCATAAAATTACCTGTAACACTATTATTTTAGCACGACAAGCTATGAAGTGTTTGTACACGATAAGGAGAAAATTTCTTTCCAAAAACTGTATATCACTGCGATCCAAAATAACAGTGTTATAAATAGTTATGCAGCATTTACACTGCACAGGGTGTAAAAAACGCTCTCTAAGATACAACGTCTACTTGTCATGGTTGGGCATTTAAAAACCTGCGTAGCAGTTACGATCGATGGATATCAATTAGAGGTCTGTCCTCAAAAGTGCTGGGTCACAACAGAGAATACTGTTAAAGGTTGCCAGCTGAAATGTGTGACATTTAGAGTTCTATTTCTTACCGATCATTATACAGTTTGCTAATCCATAACCAATAGCAACGTAGATGTTTCCAGAAATCTTTAAGATTTCTTTTTTATTAAACTCCTGAGAGTGTTTGGAAAGAAGAGAACTAGACTTTAAAACCTGAAAAAAAAAACATTAAAAAATTATTTTCTGATATTCCCTTGTATTTTTCCCCTATACTGCACCTTATTTCCTACAGAGGTACGCGATTATATCTATACAATGAAGACGAAGTTTTTTTTAAAAGTTTTGATTGTTAACAAGCTTTTTTGGAATTACAAGCTTACAAGTAATCAAAATAAAACTTTTTTTAATCCATAGCTTCTCTTGACCTCTATGTTTAGGTGTGTCCTTGCAGTTTAAAAGCTTAATATAAATCAAAATTAAAATCGAAATTCGTCTTCTTTGTATTGATAAATGCGACTGTAGTAAAATCGGTGCCAGTACTAAACTAAAAGGAACTTAACCCGTACTTTTAAGTGCTCTTCCATTTAAAGAGGGTCATGCCCGATTCACAACCCTCGTTTCTTTACAATACTAATTATAATCTCGAATGAGTTTATCTCTGATTAGATTAGCGTGACGGTAATATCCTCATCGCATAATAATACTTTGGATGCACATCGATCAATATCAGAACCTTCAACCTTGCCTGGATCTTCCTACTTTACTTAGTGTCAAAATCTTCTTAACCATCTAGTTGGTTTCGCTTCAAACTTCATGGTAATTAAAGCGTTTTTTGCCTTCAATGCACATATAGTGACGTCATCAAAGTTTAAAGTGAAAAAGCTTGCCGCAAATAAGAATTGTATTTCCGTTAAGTTTGGCTTCCTTGTATTAGGTTGGCTAATAAAATAAATAATATGTTTTTTGTCTCCCTGCCGTATCGGGTACAAACTGTATCAAATGCCACTTGCCTATCAAAATAGTTAGCTAAATATAAAAAGCAGTCAACTCTGTTTAGTTTCAGTCCGAATAAAATCATAAACCTCTTGACTATTTTCCCTCAAATTTGGATCGGGAACTCGGTAGAATGTTTTTAGCTGGGTTTAAAAGATTCAAGTTGAGTAGTTAGACTTCCATAAGGACAACTTTGAAGGCAAAGCTGGGTTCCCAAGCTAGCATATTTATAAGGCTACTGTTCATATAATATATGTATTCATCTCTTTTATTATCCTATAGCTTCTTGAACTGTTTATCCGCAAAGTCCGTATGGAAACCTTGGGAACGTACTACCTTAGCTTAACGCATTTTCATTTTTCAGTTGTGTGTCTGATCATAACTCATTAAACCCTTGATCAATTTGCCTTAGATTTTGATTTGGGAACTCGCTAGAACCATAGAAAAGTTTTTATTTTTTATCTTGGTTTGATAACTGGTTAAAATATTCATGCACAGCTGATTTCCCAAGCTAACATTAACATCAATTTATAGGTTTTGAAAACAAATCTATCTTGAAATAAAAAGCCCAGTCATACTTTTCATAGATTTCTGTTTGTAATATATATGGTCCCTCAATAGAATATTTTTTACCTTTTTCGAAAACTTTGTTTTCACATCCTTGTTTTTTCTCGCAACGTTTTTTCCTCTACTCTGTACCGCTAGTGTGAGCAGTGTACTGCAAACCACCAGAAATATTGCGATAAAAATGTCCATTTTTTAAAGATTATTCTTATAATAATAATCTATTTACTTACAATTCTTATTCGCTTATAATGGGCCAACCAATCAAAACAACCAACTCTGGTTAGGCAGGTCCAAGCTACATAGTAAATTGTGATTTCTTATTTGTATTATCTCGTGCTTTGTAGTTCAATAAAAATATGAATGAAATCACCAAATTATAATATTAAATCAATAAATAAAAACTGGGATGAATTTAGATAAAAGATATGAACAAAATACAGAAAATTAATGATAAATGAATCATAAAACTACGATGGATTTAGAATAAGAAATATATGTATTTGTCAGTAAATGTACAGTTTGTATCTATTTTACATAAAACTGATCTCCTATCAGCTAGTTTCTTATCTCCCAGAGATAGAAGCAAGATGATAAATAAAGTTTATTTAAAAATAGCATTGATTATTCCATTATCACAGCTCTTCTAGAACTACAGTGATAAACAGAAAACTTTAAATTAGGAAGACGACTTTTAGAATCAATTTATAACTTTAAAAGTATAATGAGCATGAGACACAGCAATTGTGCAGTGTAAACAGACCGTTTTGACTTCATAAGTGATTTTAGTGTCTAGTAAACTATTTACTTTGTAACAACATCAAATACACTTAAGAATTGCTATAATGTCGTCTTCCTATTCCATTGTTTTCTGGTTATCACTGTGTAACTATTGATGATTATCTATTTGCCTTTCCACAATATAATACATAAATTAATACTTTATTTCAGTAGAGTCTATATGAAATCTATGCAGAATGAATGGGTTTGGTTTGGTTTTGAATCCAGGTTGAGAAATATGGTTTCTTCTCCAGGATGGATAACCAGCAGAGGATCCTGGATGTTGTTTCCTTATTTAAAAATAAACTGATTACTTGCCTCGAACTCTAATTTTCAAATGCTTTTCTATTTGCAACTCGATGATGTTTAAAAAATATGAAGAGTAGAAAAATAGGACTGAAACGTACGGTGGATCATTTTTTTGTTTATTGTATTCCAAAACATGTTTTTTTTCTTATGTGTATATTTTTTGTCTGTTACCTTTGGAAAAATAAATATTTCAGGAGTAGTTTCTAATTCTTAGAAATTAAAACTTTATTTGGTTTTATTATAGAATCCCGTAAAAGTATTTCAAAATTTTTTTTTTGCATTTTGCTGAACCTTGCCTAAATCTTCTGTCAGAAAAAAACTGATCAAAATGGATGCTGAAGTCATTAGGGCAGGGCATGTTCGAACATTTTTTCAATCCGTAAGTCAATGGTTCGAATAAGTAACGAAACGGTCAGGCTTATCATGTAGCCGTTCATTTTTAACTATAGAACTGAATTTTCAGTTAAGTAAACCGGTTTTTTTCGTCCGTAATTAAGATATCGGTCTCGACGTTTTAGCGACGTTCATAATGAATACACCAAACATTCGTTGACTATTTTTACAGTAAAAAGGTTGGTGATTTCGTAAGGTACAGTTTCAATTCTCGACTATAATATATGGTTTTGGGTTTAATTCTAACAAAAAACAAAAGTCGACTCTCAAAACAAAGGAATTGAGTTTTTGCCACAAATGCCAATTTTATAATACCTAATTCTCAACAACCAGATGATGCATACCTTTCATATTTCAAACTTACATTGTTTGATCCACCAGAATTCATAGTTTGAAATATCTACGGTCTACGACATTTGGTTTTAAAGAAATTGGGATTTAAAAATCCGAGTTTGTGGCAAAGACTCAATTCCTTTGGTCATGTCTTTCATGCGACTCAAACCATAAAGATTATTGAATTTTGCTGGGCGTTTCTGTCAATTTGTTGTTAATTTTTTTTCATAAACGTTTTTTTCGTTCATTAACGGACATTTTCGTAAGTTAACGGATGTTGCCCAACACTAGTTATTCCTCCTTCCTGTGAGAATTATCTATTAATTGAAGAACCTGATTGTATACAGGTTCTGTTGGCTGGTTACCAAGGGTATCAAGGGGGGTCGATACCGTAGTCTTTCATAATAATCATCAGGTGTATTCCTAACATATAGTATAGATAAATATATCAACATATGAATAAAAAATTAAATTAGCAATTTAAAAAAAGATTAATACAACTAAATTCCAGATGAAGAAATAAATAGATTCATAAATTGAATAGATATGCAATAGATGATTATCATGGACGTTGTGTCCCATAAACATGACAGCTGAGACAGTTTGTCTTTATCTTTTATAACGGGACAAGAGTTACACGGAACAGGAGGTAAACTACATAAAGCTGTTAAGTCGTTTTTGATACATAGGATAGCTGTCAAGATCAAAAATAATATTAAGGTCGTTTCTGAACTTTCATTTTTAGTGGGATACTCTGTAATGAATAGATAAATAAATTATCCAAAAATGTAATGAAAAAAAGGGAAAGATAAAACTTAACTGTAGATTTCTTAATAAGTAAAGATTTTTACTTTAACTAGAAATTCAAGGCGCTTCGCGCCCTTCTTTCTAGCCTTAGAGGGCGCTTCGCGCCCATCTTCTAAATTAATTGTAAACATGTTCTCTTTGTGTACATCGTAAAACTAAACAAAAATAATTCGCGGATTTTTACAAAAAATTTTGCGGATTTTCAAAATTTTAAAAAATTTAATGACGATCGAATTTTGATAGAGACAAATATTTGAAATTTTGATGATTCATAAACCTTCCCTGGGCTCCCTAGATGTCCCACAAAAAATTTGGGCCCGATCGGTTCAGCCGTTTTGACGTTTATTGGATACAAACAAACAAACAGACAAACAAACAGACAGACAAACAAGCCAAATTTATATATAGATTAATTTTTATAAGCATAGGTATAGTCGGATAGGCTTTTCAGCTTCTGTCGGCTTTTACAAAACTGCATAGTATCGTTTCTGCTTCTAGGCAAGCAAACTGAGCTTAAGATAAGACAAATTTCAACAAAACGCCCCAATTTAGATTTTTCTTATTTTGTATGTTTTCTTTCCCGTCTCCTGCCTTTTCCCCTATAAAATAAAGATAAAAACAGAATCCGAAATAATGAAATTAGGAAACTAAAGTGAGGAATGAATAATGAGTTAAATACAATATGACTGTTTATAAAAAAATGAATTTTTGCCACAAACTTAGATTTTCTAATCCCTGTATTTTTGCAACCAAATGTACCAGACCTTAGAAATGTCAAACTTTAAATTCTGTTAGATCAAATAACCAAAGTTTGAAATAGCAAAGGTTTACACCATCAGGTTGCAAAAACATAAGAATTAGAAAATTTAGGTTTGTTGCAAAGACTTAATTAATTCCTTTGCAAAACAACTTTTATCAACTTTAAAACTTCACTCATTCATTTTTATAACCTTATAGACATGTGCATTCGAAAACTAAAAAGCACTTGATTTTAGCTTTAGTATTTAATAAGTTATTGGGAAAGTTCTCAACGATTATCACATGCGAGCTTGCAACCTTTGGGTCACTGTGCGCACACTGTTTTCATTTATACATTGTTTGATGGTGGACAGAAAAGAATAATATTGGAACAAATTATAGTCTGCATTTAATACATGTTTGAACTACTAGTTAATATTGTGATTTTTAAAATATATGAAAATAAAAAATTCCCAAAAATCGTTTTCTTCAAAAATACGGAAAGAAGCTTCTGACCATTTGTCAGATGTTCATAAAGTGAATTATAAATACCTTGTTGGTAAATTTAGTTTGTTACACATGGGTTGTTCCGGACAGAATGGTTTAGGAAGCCCAGATGGACAAACTAGAATTATAGTTTAAGGAGTTCTAAAAGGAAAATTCCCAAATGATAAATATTTCCCAAGTAAATGACCTTTCCGTGATCTGACTAAGATTGTAACACTCTCCGCTAAAACCCACTTTTCTTTCATAATTTACGGAGATCACTGCAGTACGCACAGAAAGTTTAGCTTTGGGTGATAATGCCATAGAATGACATTTTTAGGAAGGTTCACTTGGAGAAGTTCACATTTGGGAAAATGCCATTTGGAAATTAGTCTTATGAGATTTGGGCAGTTTTCCCAGGCGAAAATGGCTTGAGAAAAAACATAAAAACTACTATAAACTTTAGAATTAGTAAACATGTTTTAAATAAAAATGTCACGCCTTTTGTTTTGAATTTTTATATGAACTTGAAATTTAACGCCAATTAAACACAAAACGAAAGATATAACATTTATACAATCGCGAGACTAGAAGCACTTGATAACGTCTTGAATATAAAGAAACTGATCACTTGCCACACAATCTAATTTCAATATATTTCTAGCCTAAATCGTGGATCTTTAATGTTTATATTTCTACCCTAAATCGTGGATCTTTAATGTTTCAAACATAGAGCATAGAATATATAAAGAGGAATTTACTAGAAAAAAAGTGTAAAACGGCCATTTTGTTGTACTGTTTCCATACTGCAGAGCCCAAAACTTAAGACAGGGTATCGTTAAGAAAACCAGTTTTAAAACCCGGGTTTCACGAATGGGGTTACACAGTTTTGTGAATATCAATATTTTTGTTATGAAATATAATTTTTTTCAGTTTGATTATATTTTCCATTTTTTTCGAATTTCTTAAATCAAAATCTACATGAATGTTAAGACCCCAAAAAGGAAACTCCCGAGTTTTGTTTAACGATACTCTTTTAAATTTCGGGCTCTGGTGTACTTCACATACTTATGCTATATAACCTGTTGGGCCCTGGAATATAATTTTATAGAAAATCTAAAATTATTGTTAAAAGAAAACCAAATTATGAAATAGGCTGGTTTCATAATTGACCAATGATCATTTCACATAGACTCTATACCTTCCACTTTACAAACGATTATTTTCCGTTATAACTATAAATCAAATGATGTTTTTATTCACCTAATTCATTATAGTCTAGGGAACATACTGTATTAATGTACTCTACTGCATATAATTTGTGAACATTTACATGATTTGTACACTTTGAACTCCCTTTCAGGCTGAAAGGGACTGACGAAATTCATACCGAGAGATTCTTTTAATTCCTCTCTATATATTCTATTCTCTATGGTTTCAAACCGTATATGCATTTTGCTAGCTCAAACAGTCATGTTAAAAAAAAATTTACACATTGAAATTATATAAGGATTAGAAAATTAAAGTTTGTGGCGAGTAATCAGTTTTATTACACCATTCAATGATTCAATGCTCATTTTCAATTAATAACTTTTAAACTTTTTCTCAATGCATATTTTGATTTGTTTCTCATAAAAACGTGATCTTACGACGAATAATCTTTTTTAAATATAAATTTTTGAATCAATACAGTCTCTAAGAACGATTAAAATAAGAACGGCCCTTTTTACATTAATTTCCGTGACTTTCTTTTATGATTGAAAAACATTTACATACTCTTTGATTTTAACTCAATAAAATGAAATTATTTGCAAAATGCCAAATCTTGCAAATAATTTTACTCAGAAACATTTAATGCATGCATGACCTGTGTGCACGTAAACAAATTGTTATGTTTTTGCAATATCGAAACATGCAAAAAAAGTTTCTTTCATTGTTTAATTCAATTCAAATACTATCATTTTTATAGTAATTTTGAATATATGATTTAAATGGCTGGTTTCAACCTGATAATTCTGCATTAAAATTGTAAATAAATAGACCTGGACTGTTTGGGAAGAAGTCTGTGTGTCCGTCTAATACAAAGCATAGAAGTTGGGCCACCACAACAAAATTCATAACTATAAATACATGCGCTTTCTGATAGCCTGTCTGTCACTTTTTAAGTCTGTCAACTGATTTACCAACTTTTTTGTCTGACGTTCCATTAGTCTGTCAGTTTGTCGGTTTGTCAGCCCGTATCTCTGTCAGTATTTTTAGTCTTTAAAGGGACAGTAAAAAAATTTAAAAACAATTACATCCCACAGAAGCTTGAGAATCTCAGATTTGGTCTTTTTATAATTTTTTAATTTTTTATTTTGCAATTTTAATAGATATAATTGATAATATTATTTCATATAGTCCGTATAGTACGTATTACGTCACCAGAACTTCAGCCAATTGCAGTGCAGTATACTGGTTACGTGATTTCCGTCTGAATCACGTGACCAGTATTCTTAGGCTGATGTTGGATATAATTATTTTCAGATTGGTTGCGTGTTTGCTGAATATGATCTGTTTAAACATACTACTTTTATACAAAATTGCATATATATATATATGAATTTTTGTATAAGTTTGACGCAGTTTTATATTAATTTCTCGTGACAGGAACATCAGATAGAGGTCTTATAGGTATCGATCAATGCCTGAGATTCTCAGGTTTCCTCCTATACCCCCTTTCATTTTTCGTGTACAGTCCCTTTAAGTCTGTCAGTCTGTTCGTCTATTAGTCTGTCAGTCTGTTAGTCTGTCAGTCAATTAGTCTGTCAGTCTGTCAGTCTGTCAGTCTGTCAGCCTGTCAGTCTTTCAGTCTGTCAGTCAATTAGTCTGTCAGTCTGTCAGTCTGTCAGTCTGTCAGTCTGCTAGTCTGTCAGTCTGTTAGTCATTTAGTCTATTAGTCAGTATTATGTTTATGTCTGACGACTATGTTTTATGTTTATGTCTGACGACTATGTTTTATATTTATGTCTCACGACTAAAATAAAGTCTTTAGTGGGATTTATAAAAAGGGAACTTTTTGCATCTAAAGAATGTTTTAATAAAAAACGTTTGGAAAACATTCCAGACATCTGAAACCTTTGAAATAAAAGAAATGAAGATAAATTTATTCCTCAACACGAGTCAAAAACAGGCTTTTGGTTGACTTTTGTTTTTAGTGGTAAGTATTAAGCTTATATAGCTAGCTACAGTGAAACCCTTAATAACGAATACATCGGAAGAATTTATCAAATGTCGTCTTGATAATTTTTCAATGAGTTTTATACTATATTGCGTAAATTTCAGTATTTGCGAAAATAAGTAAATAGCCATGAATATGCGGGAACAGTTTTAAAGAGTTCCATATAATCATTTAATTAAAAAACCAAATATCTGCAACATTCCATTATCAGAAAGTGAAGAATACGACATTTGATGAATTCTTTTGATGTATTCGTTATTAAGGGTTTCACTGTATATAAATCTTAAACTAAATTTTTTAAACTAAATATATTTAATAACTTTAAATACTACCTCCTGTCTTTTCTGTCTGATTGGACCGAGGTTTTCTGTTTACTCATTGTAAATCCAGATTAAGGATTTATAGAGGACTCTCCTGGCTCATACTAAACAATACCTAGAATATTATCACACTTGGTACATTAAATCTGTTAGTGTTAATGTGTTCTAAATTTTTATTTAAAAAACACCCGTTTTTCTGATATAATATGAGTACCTCCTTATATGCATACAATATATTGCCAGCACATTTGCCTTATCTTTGCTTAAATTTCAATATCTCTGTTAATGCACTATCCTGGCAAACAGCTAATTTTCGTAACATTCGATATTTAATTGAATCATCCCACATACTTGAATAGAATTGCAGATTGTAAGATTTGTCAGAAATATTTAGTTCGATTAACTTCTGAGGTTGTAAGTAGAATATTCCTGTTTATCGTCTTTTATAATCAGAAATACATATGCGTACACACGTTAAATATAAACTCTCTTATAGATACGTTTTAAACTGACCGTTTTTAGGAGTGTTTAGTGCACCTCTGTCGAATCTGGGTACAATTCGTTTTCAGTTATATTACTGGAATCATCATTTCATTACGGTTCTCCTAATGCCCGTGAAGGCTTATTTAAAACATTTGTATTTGGCTTTGTAAGGGCCCACTTATTCTTTCCAACATTTAATATATTTTGTTGTTCTGGATTGAAATTTCCCTAGATATTTAGCTAATTTTTAGCGTTATACTGGCGGAATTGAAGTTGGAAAAACCAGCACAACTTTGGGATTCTGTGTGCATCATATAGTGCAGTGGTATAAAATATTTCAAATTAACAACGCCCATATGCTATAAATTCTTCCCCATAAACTTCACACTAAAGTTGACTGAATCTATTGATACCTAAATCTTATCCGCCCAACCTGTCTTTGAAGGACAGGTTCGATGTATCAATACCTAAATTCTATCCACTCAACCTATATTGACAGGACATGTTCTACTGTATTGATACCTAAATCTTATCCACCCAACCTGACTTTACAGGACAGGTTCTTCTTTATTGATACCTAAATTCTATCCACCCAACCTTACTTTACAGGACAGGTTCAACTGTATTGATACCTAAATTCTATCCACCCAAACTGTATTTACAGGACAGGTTCAACTGTATTGATACCTAAATTCTATCCACCCAACCTGTATTGACAGGACAGGTTCAACTGTATTGATACCTAAATTCTATCCACCCAACCTGTATTGACAGGACAGGTTCAACTGTATTGATACCTGAATTCTATCCACCCAACCTGTATTGACAGGACAGGTTCAACTGTATTGAAACCTAAATCTTATCCACCCAACCTGACTTTACAGGACAGGTTCAACTGTATTGATACCTAAATCTTATCCACCCAACCTGACTTTACAGGACAGGTTCAACTGTATTGATACCTAAATCTTATCCACCCAACCTGACTTTACAGGACAGGTTCGACTGTATTGATACCTAAATTCTATCCACCCAACCTGTATTTACAGGACAGGTTCAACTGTATTGATACCTAAATTCTATCCACCCAACCTGTATTTACAGGACAGGTTCAACTGTATCAATACCTAAATCTTATCCACCCAACCTGTATTTACAGGACAGGTTCAACTGTATTGATACCTAAATCTTATCCACCCAACCTGACTTTACAGGACAGGTTCAACTGTATGGATACCTAAATTCTATCCACCCAACCTTTATTTGCAGGATCAATGATTAATGATCAAACTTTATGATATTAGGCCTTTTTTCGAAACAAATATAAGTTTTTAAAAATGATCTGCCAACACGCTAACCTTTAGCGTGACCAAGAATGAAAAAACATTTGATGTATTTAATAAATCTCAGTTTTGAATGGAAAACTTCGTAAATATTTGAAATGTTATCTACAGGTTTTTTTATAAAAGTTAAAGTACTTCTTAAAAACTATACATTTGCGAAACATCTGTTCAGATCTTAACTCATGATAATTTACCGATGGGTTTAACTTGGTTTAAAAATTCTAAGTTGAATGTGTTTACTTGAATAAAGAAAGTCTAGTTACCAAGTAAAGCTGATTTTACAAGCTAGTAAAAAGTAAATGTAAGAATAAGTTGAATGATTTTGGCGCAAAAATAAACTAATAAAAAGCTACAAGTTAACTATTGTTCTTTGTAGTGAACTGCCTAACGACACATCAAGTCGACCTGATCTACAGATTGCATAATTCTCATGACTGTTCCAGGTCGTTGTATTATGTCACGGCTGGTTAATCGGTGGCAGTTTGTATACAGAAATACGGAAGTAGGGAGGGGTTGCAATGACGAAGAGGAGGGGGGGGGGTAGACGATGGAGACAGAGAGGGGGGGTAGATGGGACACGTTCTTTTGGAACAGATATGCATAATTATAGATAGTCTGATTAGTTAGATTGCTATTTGAGAATATTATGCAAATATCAAGTATATTTTTTGCTTCTCACAAAGTTAGTTAGAAGTTAAGTCACCCTCTATTTAAAGAGGAAAAGCCCATTTCTCAATTGAGGTTAACCTAAAATTACGTCTTCAGGAAAAAGTAAGTATTAAGGAGTTTATTTTTTGTTTAATCTGTAGCTTAATGTGCAAAAACAACTGAAATACAAACCTAAAATGTAAAATGTTTTACGTTATGAACAGACTTTGTCCCATATCTTTAGAGCAACGAGCCTGACATTGATTTTTAAATATGTGTAATATGTTCTTACTCTTTACTTTGTACTGTACCTTACTAGTCTCCTGTCTGTCTCCTCTTCACAGTTGATGGTTTGTTTACATCTATACCACTCTGCAGTACAGTTCCTGCATGAATATAATTAGCTTTGAATTTTTATTTATATATTTTGCATATAGAATATTTGGGCCAAATTTATGGCATATATATTTATGATTTCATTTTGTTTTGAATTACCGATAGATGTTTTTACAATTTGGTAATCCTTTACGAGTTCCTTATCCTTTAATTTATTAAGCGAACACAGAGGTTGAGCACGGGGGTGTATTTCTTATTTTTCTGTAGATAAGAATCTTATATTATTTTTGGCTAGAAGATTTTTTTTGAATGTCCAAAAAGTATTCATTGTTTCTGTATATTATGTCAATTTTCTATATATATATATATTCTTACATTAAGAAACTATTATTATTTTTGGCCAGAGGATTTTTTGAATCTGCAAAAAATATTAATTGTAGTTAATATATATATTGACTATATCCTTGTAGTTAAAGTATGTATCGTCTATATCCTTGTAGTTAATGTATGCATCGTCTATATCCTTGTAGTTAATGTATGTATCGACTATATCCTTGTAGTTAATGTATGTATCGATTATATCCTTATAGTTAATGTATGTATCGTCTATATCATTGTAGTTAATGTCTGTATCGTCTATATCCTTGTAGTTAATGTATGTATTATCTATATCCTTGTAGTTAATGCATGTATCGTCTATATCTTTGTAGTTGCCCTGATTGCTAGATTAACTTCATGATTTCCTTCACCTTGTTTCAAGAACATTGGATTTAAATGATTGGAAGAGAACCTTTAAAAGGTCTAAATCCTGGAAACCGTCTCCTACTCCAACTACCCTCATCTCCAACTCCTGCTGGTGAATAGTGAACGAGCTAACTTTAAACACTTCAAACACTTCTTTTTTCTTTCAAACTCTCCTTTCTTTATTTTATTTTTTTATCCATCCTGCGTCTCCCCTTCTATCTATCCTTAATTGACTTTAATATTTTTCCACCCCCTTCTCCCCTTTACCAATCTAAAGCACTCTTTTTATCCGTTTTATTCTTTCTCCCTTTTTGGGCCACTGTACCTATCTCTAACGAATTGTTTACCCTACACTAACTTTACTTCTCTCTATCTCTCCTTTCATTATTTTTTGTTCTCCTTCCCCTCCCCCCTCCCTTTTTCTTCTTTCTAAATACCCTTCTTTAATAAGTTTTTATTCCTCCCCCCCCCCTTTCCACCTACAAACTTCTATTCTTTATCGTACTTATGCAATCACCCCACCCAAGTACAATAATTCATTCTTCCTGTGCAAATTCATTTACTGCAAGAGTATTCTTAAATCAGGGAGTCTATAGTTCTGATAATTTAGTCTCAATCTTGTTAGAATTAAAGAATTAAACCTTTTATGAAATGTTTTCAGGAATTGAAATAACCATATACATATAGCTAGGAAGAGAAAAGGGAATAAAGGTGAGAGAAACAAGAAAATAATGGAATAGGTTTATTCTGTTTTCCACAAGTTGAATCTGGAATTTTGTAAATGTTTGTTTTCGATTTCAGAACCTTGTAAACAATTATCTTGAAAATATTTACTGTTTACCTTTGGTCAACAGAGTTCGCTTAATATATATCAATGGTTTAACCTCGCCTGAAAGCAATTGTGAACTTTGAAGTAAAATCAAGAATGTTTGCCAGTTTTAAATTTCTTAGATAAAGGGAGCAGAGGGAAAGGTCGGAAGAGGGAACAGAGGGAGTTAGATTAAGGTACAGGGTGTCCCACGAAACATGACAATAGCAAGACGACTTGGAAGTCGTCTTTGGTATTTGAATTTATTTGTGACATTTAGTCTTCTATCTACTTTTAAATAAACGCAGCAAATTATATCAAAAATCAAGACGACATTCAAGTCGTCCTGCATACTGTCATGTTTCGTGGGACACCCTGTAGCAGAGTAAGTTTGGTACAGGGAGCAGGATGATAGAGGGAGCAGGGTAAACTTGTTAAAGGGAGCAGGTTGAGTTCGGAAGGGGGAGCAGGGTGAGTTTGGTAGAGGGATAAGGTGAGTTCGAGAGAAGAGGGAGTTAGATAAAGGTAGCAGGGTGAGTTCGGTACAGAGAGCAGGATTAGTTCGGTATAGGGAGTAGAGGAAGTTCGATAGATGGAGCACAGGTAGTTAGATAAAGGTAGCAGAGTAAGTTTGGTAGAGGGAGCTGGGTGAGTTCTGTCGAGGGAGTTCGGTAGAGGGAGCAAGGTGATTTCGGTAGAGGGAGCAGGGTGATTTCTGTCGAGGGACCAGAAGGAGTTCGGTAGAGGAAGCATGGTGAGTTCGGTAGAGGGAGCAGGGTCATTTCTGTAGAGAGAGTTCGGTAGAGGAAGCAGGGTGACTTCTGTAGAGGGACTAGAGGGAGTTCGGTAGAGGGAACAGGATGCGTTCGGTAGAGGAACTAGAGGGAGTTCGGTAGCGGGAGCAGGGTGAGTTCTGTAGAGGGACCAGAGGGAGTTCTGTAGAGGGAGCAGGATGAGTTCTGTAGAGGGACCAGAGTAAGTTTGGTAGAGGGAGCAGGGTGAGTTCTGTAGAGGGAGATCAGTAGAGGAGGGACTAGAGGGAGTTCGGCAGAGAGAGCAGGGTGAGTTCTGTAAAGGTACGAGAGGGAGTTTGGTAGAGGGAGCAGGGTGAGTTCTGTAGAGGGACCAGAGTAAGTTTGGTAGAGGGAGCAGGGTGAGTTCTGTAGAGGGACCAGAGTAAGTTCGGTAGAGGGAGCAGGGTGAGTTCTGTAGAGGGACCAGAGTATGTTTGGTAGAGGGAGAAGGGTGAGTTCTGTAGAGGGAGCAGTGTGATTTCTGTAAAGGTACGAGAGGGAGTTTCGTAGAGGGAGCAGGGTGAGTTCTGAAGAGGGACCAGAGTAAGTTCTGTGGAGGGAGCAGGGTGAGTTACGTAAAGGAAGGCAGACGCTGAACTCCAACCTTCGAGTGTGCGAGGTGGGGAAGACTTCACTGCAGATTTTACTTTTGTACATGATCACTTTTTCAACAATTTTCAATTAAATTAGTATTTATTTTGGGTTAGGTTTGGTTAAGACACTTTCTGGGCCGAGCGCTGCGGCTAGGACAGGCTAGGGGGCCGAGCGCTGCGGCCATGGGTTAGGTTAAGTTATGACACTTTCTGGGCCGAGCGCTACGGCTAGGATTCAATCTCGATGTACAAATATCATCCCCCCTTAATCATGCTTTTAATTAAGCACGGCAGTGAAGTCTTCCCCACCTCGCACACTCGAAGATTGGAGTTCAGCGTCTTCGTAAAGGAAGCAGGGGATGCCGCATAAATTCTGCGCATACATATTTAGCGGGTATAGCGGGTAAAGCGCGTGAAATAGTGCTGTTTTTGTTAGAAGATTTAACTAACTAAATAAAAATTCATCATAGATTTTTAAAAATCAGATATTTTCTGAAACCAAACAGATGTAAAAACTATTCACAATCTGGTAGAGCCAGGTCACCAGAGGAATCCCTAACATTGATTTTTGTAATATAGACCCGGACCCAAAGTATTTCAAAATCCTGAAAAATACGTTCAAAACATTTTTTAGATATCAGTAGTTTTCTGTTGAATTATGATAATTCAAACCAAATGTTGAATAGAGATTCTTTCGGTAGTTCGATATAACCAAGGTAGATATTACACGCTCAAATGGTAGTTTTTCTTCTGACAATGTCGCAACCGCCATGCATTGGTCAAAATAGATACAAAATCATAACCAATAATTGGCTTAGAATCTGAGTTTTTAAATACCAACGCCAGGATTCGATATTTTTAAGTGGAAGGACGACCTTTTGGTTCCATGTTCAACTTCGAAATTATATGAACATTTAATGAACATATAAAAAGGTTTATTTTATTTGTTGAACTTGTGTCTTCAGCGCTCAAACGATTAATTTCCATCTCGACACAGTTCAATTCAGATGTTGGATACCTGACACTGTAAGAGATAAAGACACGGTTCAACTCAGATGTTGTATCCCTGACACTGTAAGAGCTAAAGACACAGTTCAACTCTGATGTTGTATCCCTGACACTGTAAGAGATAAAGACACAGTTCAACTCTGATGTTGGATACCTGACACTGTAAGAGATAAAGACACAGTTCAACTCTGATGTTGTATCGCTGACACTGTAAGAGATAAAGACACAGTTCAACTCTGATGTTGTATCCCTGACACTGTAAGAGATAAAGACACAGTTCAACTCTGATGTTGTATCCCTGACACTTAAAGACACAGTTCAACTCTGATGTTGTATCCCTGACACTGTAAGAGCTAAAGACAACTCTGAAAGTTAGTCATCAAATTTTTAGACAGTCTTAGCTTTAGAGTGTCTGGGCCTTTAGTTTTACCTCACAAACTTAATTATATTTTTTGTAGCCCTAGGCTAGTTAGTTACTTTATTGTTTGATGTAACGCGAGATACATTCCAGTATAAATATCCAACTAAAGATTATATTTTTTGGTCCTTGAAAGCTATTTAATGGCAAAATGTTATTAAATAAGAATTTATGAATATCAAGTCTTCCAAATTAAGATCAACCTTCTTTAAATCTAAAAAAAACAAAGGTATTGAATTTTAAGTTGAATCGAAATCTATTTTGAAAATATCTTTATTTTTGGTAGTGTTGAAAAACTGGATTACAATAAGCTAGATTGTGTATTTGCCTGCTTACAAATCAAAGCATGACTAACACATGAAACAGCTTACCGATGGAGGTCACCTTACATGAGAAATGCAAAATTTGCGTTTCATTTCCAAAAATTGTTTAGATATATCAAATATTTAGTTCTGTCCTTGATATGTTTAAAGGGAGTGACCGGTAATGTGAGGTTGATGAACAGAGTATGCAGTGTTGTGGAAAACTTCTTTTGGATTCATTTGAGACATATTAAACTTTTAAAAGATCTGTAAATCCTGAGTTTGAGCGCAAATTCGACGTTCAAAACTCCTACTTTGGGGGTGGATACGTTTTCAGAAAGTTTTTTAAAATTATTAAATAAAGACGACATAAAATGTAAAAAAAGTTCTACAATTTTCTCATTATTCTGGTTTCCCATTTTTCACAAAGATTTTTTTCAGATGTTCTAGAATTATTATTGAATTATTATTGCAAAGACGACATTTGAAGAATTTCAAGAAATTTGCGAATAAATTCAAAGAAGATAAGAAATTCAATATAATAATGAAAACGAAATAATCGATTTTAGCATTGATTTATTGGCAAATTTCTTTTGAGAAATATGTTCCTAACCATCTAATTAGATTACTGTATAATTTTTACTTTATTTTTCGTTGTCGTTATTTAATAATTAAAAAAAACTAATTCTGAAAACGTATCCACCCCCAAAGTAGGAGTTTTGAATTTGAATTTGCGCTCTCAGGATTTACAGATCTTTAAAATGTTCAATATGTCTCAAATGAATCAGAAAGAAGTTTTCCACAACACTGCATACTCAGTTCAACTACCTTACATAGCCGGTCAATCCCTTTAAAGTAAAGACCTGTCGTATATGAATTTAGATCATGTTCAATATTTGTTTTGACTAATAAATAGTTATTAAAAAATAACAACGGTTTTACATATATTTCAACTACAAATAACTGGATTTTTATAGTCAACTAGTTTAATAATGAGATATGAATTGAGTCTTTGCCGCAAATTTTGATTTTTTAATCCCTAAGACATTTCAAACTATGATTTCTGTTATGTCAAATAATATAAGCTTTAAATGTCCAAGGTTTTCACCATCAGGGGACAAAGATGTATAGGCATAAGAAGAAATATCAAGGGTGCATGGTCGCAAAGATATATATATATAAGGTTTAGAAATTTGAGTTAGTGGCGAAGACTAAATTCCTTTCTAGAAATTTTACATTTTTTATGGTTGATTTTGAAAAACAAACATTTGAGCAAAACTCCTTTTCTTTTAACAAAGAAATATAACGAAATTTTGAATAAGCTAATCAGTTGGTTCTTGAGACTAACATTTGATTCTGTTTAGATAAACTAGACTCTCTCATCTACCCTTAGTTTAACTCTTCACAACAATGAAAAATGAGATTTTGGCCGATTTAAATTAGATTCACACTTTTCAAAGTTGTTTACTTTCCCCCCTCCCCTCCTCATCCTTAACCAAAACCTGATTTTTAGTTAAAATTCGATAAAAAACATTAAGTTAAATTAAGGATTAAAATTAGAAGATTAGCATATTATTATTAGATTATAAAAAGAATTCAAACTATGTAACACGAAGTTTGAAAGATTTGAAGATTTTTAAAAACATTTTTGACCATAATATTGACCCTATGATCGAATTAGAATTTGAAAAAAAGATAAAGAATATTCGATTGATATGTTAAAGATTGAATGATTTATTCAAAATGAGTGTTTATCATCCCAAGGAGAAATAAAGTATTTTAATATATTGCTAAGCGATTTGGGCTGGAAAAAAGGTCATGGCTGTAAAATTCGACATTAGAAAAAAAATTGAGAGGTCTTATTTTTCCATCTTATATTAACTGACCTAGTGTTTATGCGTCTACACTGTTCAATGACTATCTTTCAACTGAAGGATTTCCTGTGAAGTACCGTGACGCAGATTTGCGTATTCTCTTTCTTTCTAACTAACGGATGATGTTACTTTTGTCCAATCATTGATTTATAAGGATTTATATTTACGCATTTTTTCCTAGATGAAAAGTTAGACCCACTTAAAAAAAGCATGCATCTTGATCTTTTTGTTTATCAACCTGAGAAAAAATCGTAAATTTTTTTCTTGAAAACTGTTAATTTCTGACAACTTTTTTCATTTTTTCCGCTGCATAACACGAACAGTCACTTTTAAAGAGTAACCAGGATCAGAGATAAACACAGTTCGGTAGAAAAACTATTCGTCCTATATTCGTCATATATTCGTCCTTCCGCTGGAAATTATGCCATTTAGTCACTTACAAAATTATTCTTTGCTATTCACCGGTAATCATCGATCCTTAGTCAAGAAGTTCTAAAGTGTTACTAACTGCATTTACTGCATAAACATTAATTATACAATATGCATGCTAGTTCATTTCAAATCCTGAAAGACCAGTACACCCAAGTCTCGAGATTAGACACGCGACCTAGTCCTACGTGTACACATTTAGGTAGAGTTTAGTGTTAACACATTTAGGTAGAGTTTAGTATGTGTAAATGTGAAGAAATCTGAATTGTGTATCCCAGTAAACAATAAATGTTATTTCAAAGTTCTCATTATTAATTATCTGTAAATACTTTTTTTAAGTAGTGCATCCTATAGGTTTATTTATTTATTATTTTTATCTATAAAATTAAATGAGGTTTTTATAGATATTTAGACAGTTTATTTTTTTATAATATCATCTGTTTTGACTTTGATTGGATTACTTCAAAAAAACATAAAGAAAATAGATCAAAGATAATTTATTCATCGTTACTTAATTTCTACTTCTATCCCCCAACAGGTCCATCTTCTAGCCTCTTTAAACAGTGCAAAATTTAAAATTGTGCTGTGGTCTATATTCAGTCTTTGATTTATATATGTAGCATCAGTGAATAGATTCCTTGCCCTTAACACAGTCCTAAACGGATGAACCCACGTGTTTAAATATGAGAAGAGGAGCAGAGGTTTAAGACTTCAGGAGGAATACGCGAGGAATTCAATTCTAGAGTCACTTCCAAAAATTACAGAAATAACCAGAAAATTCTGGAATAGTAAGTCGACTTTTAGACTCAAGTTAAAAATAAATAAATAAATAAATAAAAAATAATTATCATTAAAAAATAATAAAAATATAAATAAATTATTAGTTCAGCAGTCTCTGAATATATGGAATGGCAGATTTTCTATATTTTTCCGTCCTGGAATGATACTGCTCCTGGTGGCGTAGAATTAGTGTTCATGTTGGTGAACTGCAGCAGGGAAGAGATGACAATGTTAAGAAGGTTTAATACATGCTCCTGGTGGCGTAGTTGTTGGTGTTCATGTTGATGAACTGCAGCAGGGAAGAGATGACAATGTTAAGAAGATTTAATACATTTCTTTGCCAAAGAGAGGGATAGCTTGTCCCTTCTTGACTCCAGGATCTCCAGTTCACAGGACTCCAGTGCACTTATATATCCAACATAATCTTTGCCCAGAACAATTTTTAGGCAAACTCTCTGTACCCGTTCAAGGGCATTGTTTTGGTGAACTGTGAGAGAAGAGTGCTATACAACACAACAGTACTCGACATTACATCTAATAAAGGTTTTTTAGATTGTTAATAGGTCTTCCATTTTCATCCCAACATACTTCAGCTTAGAGAGGAGAGATATCCTGGCACGTAATTACTTTAAATAATTAAATGAACATAAAGCACAGGCCCAGGCGCGTAGTGGGGGGCCGGTACCCCTGTGCCCCCCCCTTGACATGCACCTCCCTAGGCCCCCCTAGAGGTTTTTGCTCTTTTACTACTAGATTTTATCATGGTATGATTGGTAATTATGGTCAGATGACTAACAGTCATGCCTTCAGATAATATAGATTTTAAACTTTATTTTTCTCTTACTACCGGTTTTTTAGGGGGGTGCACATCAACCATTAGGGGAATGCACAAAAAAAATTTCGCAGCGCTTACGCGCGAAAAAAGTTCACCCCCCTTGGCTAAACCTCCACTTCGCGCCTCTGCAAAGTAATTGTGCTATGTATGTTAACAGACCCATTTCACTTAATGAGGGATTTAATGACTTACTAAATCATTTGCTTAGTAAGAACATCAAACACTAGAATGTCGTCAATTTCTATTTTACACTTTTCTGGTTATCATTGTATGTTTACTTTTCCCCTAAATGCGGCAATGCACATTGTACAGCGTATCTTCAAGGTTAGTAAAAATATCATAAAAATTAAAATAAATAAACATTTCAAAAATAAATTATCATTTGTAAACTTTTTTTAGAAGGTTCTTCTTTGGAAATATTTTAATTAAAGAGGAGTGTTTAATTACAACAAGTTAATAATAGACTAGGCCTGGGCGTCGTTCCGGGGACCGATCGTTTATTCACGGAACAAACGGAACGGAGCGAACGATTTCAAAAAAGTAAGAACACGCCCAACCCTATAATTATAGACTAGCAGTTTATCTGGGGGAAAAAGAACCTCTGTTTGATTTAACTATTTAATGTATCGCCATATTCTTTTTTTACATAATTTGCTCCATAGGTCCTTTTTTACTATAAGTGGAATCCACTCGTTTTACATACATATAGCCGGGTGTCTTTACTTGCTGAAAAGATAATGTTGTGAATCGAAAACACCACGCTATCAATGGATGGTTACTTGAAATTAGGTATAACGTTCCTTTCAAACTTTTAAGTGTTTTTATTCTTAGAACTAGTCATACCCTCCCTAAGCTTATTGTTAACTGGTGATATCTGGAAAAAGGTGACCAACCTTCAATAAAAACAAGTTAGGATGCAAAATGAAGTACGCGCCCTAAAAATAACGTCCTAGTGCCCACAAATGTTGCTCTATTCCGGGGAATCACATTCACAGCATATATTTTACGTTTTAAAGTTGGAGTAAAAAAATCACCTGAAAATATGAAAATTAAACCGAATTAATTTTTTCAATATGCAACAACAAAAAGGTTCAAATAAACGAATGTGAAACGCACCCTTTGCATGGCATGCGTAACTTGTAAGCGCAGCAAAAAATTTTTGTTTTCTGAACTTTAACTTGAATTTTGTAAATTACTTTTCGTTCTCACAATGACTAAGTTTCTCGATTTCATGTTTTTTTAACGACATTAGATTGCAGAATGTATGCAAGGCAGGTTGAACAAGATTTCAAGGAACACTGATATATCCGGCACTGATATATCCGGCACTGATATATCCGGCACTGATATATCCGGCACTGATATATCCGCCACTGATATATCCGCCACTGATATATCCGGCACTGATATATCCGGCACTGATATATCCGCCACTGATATATCCGGCACTGATATATCCGCCACTGATATATCCGGCACTGATATATCCGGCACTGATATTTCCGACACTGATATATCCGGCACTGATATATCCGGCACTGATATATCCAGCCCTGATATATCCGGCACTGATATATCCGCCACTGATATATCCGCCACTGATATATCCGCCACTGATATATCCGACACTGATATATCCGACACTGATATATCCGGCACTGATATATCCGGCACTGATATATCCGGCACTTTTTCTATCCATTTCTCTGTAAATCCTGGATAATTGTAAACATTCTTGGATTTCCTAGAATATTTATATTAACAATCAAAGAAAACATGTTAAAGGGAGTGACCGGCTATGTAAGTGTATGAGTATGCAGTGTTGTGGAAAACTTCTTTCTTTCGGATTTATTTGAGACATATTAAAGTTTGAGCGCAAATTCGACGTTCAAAACTCCTACTTTGTGGGTGGATACGTTTCAGAATTAGTTTTTTTAAATTATTAAATAACGACAACGAAAAATAAAGTAAAAATTATACAGTAATCTAATTTGATGGTTAGGTACACATTTTTCAAAAGAAATTTGTCAATAAATCAAGGCTAAAATCGATTATTTAGTTTTCATTATTATATTAAATTTCTTATTTTCTTAGAATTTATTCGTAGATTTCTTGAAATTCTTCAAATGTCGTCTTTTCAATAATAATTCTAGAAAATCTGCAAAAAAATCTTTGTGAATAATGAGAAACCAGAATAATGAGAAAATAGAAACTAATAATTGAACAGGATTACTTATTTTCGATGATATGATTAATTTTATTTCCTCAACATACATGACGTCTGTAGTTTATTGTAGAACTTTTTTACACTTTATGTCGTCGTTATTCAATAACTTAAAAAAATAATTCTGAAAACGTATCCACCCCCAAAATAGTTTTGAACGTCGAATTTGCGCTCAAACTCAGGATTTACAGCTCTTTAAAAAGTTTAATATGTCTCAAATGAATCCGAAAGAAGTTTTCCACAACACAGATTCAGCCTCCTTATAAACAGTCTCATCAATTTTTAAGACAGGGCTGACTTTGAAGTGTCGCAACGCCCTAAGCTTAAATTTTACCGCTCTAACTCACTTATGCTTTTCTGTAGCCCTTTACATGTACATTTTAGCACTGTAAAGCACTTGTTGTTAGATGTGGTTTTTTAAGAAGTTATTGGCAAAATTCTCAACGATTTTTGCTTGAGAGCGTGAGACCATTAAATCGCAGTGGGACTAATTGATGATTAATTAAACAGCAGGGATATTTGCTAGTTTAGGCCTCCCTCCCTCGTTAGCGGGAAGATTAGCTAGTTGAGGCCTCCCCCTTCGTTAGCGGGAAGATTAGCTAGTTTAGGCCTCCCTCCCTTGTTAGCGGGAATATTAGCTAGTTTAGGCCTCCCCCCTCGTTAGCGGGAAGATTTGCTAGTTTAGGCCTCCCTCCCTCGTTAGCGAGGAGATATGCTAGTTTATGCCTCCCCCTCGTTAGCGGGAAGATTAGCTAGTTTAGGTCTCCTTGTTACCGGGGAGATTTTCTAGTTTGGACCTCCCTCCCTCGTTAGCGGGGAGATTAGCTAGTTAAGGCATTCCTTCCTCGTTAGCGGGGAGATTTGCTAGTTTAGGCCTTCCCCCCTCCCTTCTTAGCGGGGAGATTGATTTGCTAGTAAGGTCTCCCTTACTTGTTAGCGGGGAGATTTGCTAGGTTAGGCCTCCCTCCCTTGTTAGCAGAGAGATTTGCTAGTTTAGGCCTCCCTCCCTTGTTTGCGGGGAGATTTGCTAGTTTAGGCCTCCCTCTCTTGTTAGCGGGGAGATTTGCTAGTTTAGGCCTCCCTCTCTTGTTAGCGGGGAGATTTGCTAGTTTAGGCCTCCCTCGTTAACGTGCATAGTTTAGAATTATTTTAGCCACAGAGGTATTTACTACATTTATCCTTTGTCCTGGTCCAGAAGCATACGCAATGTGCATTGTGCACTGTAACTTGGCTGTCAAAAATCATTTTAACTTTTTCTAAATTTTTATTCTTTTTTAGTGTCTAATGATGACCCCGTAGAGCTCAAGGGACTTTACCGAACAAGAATCTCTAATCTAAGAGGATCAGTTTATTTTGGTTGGCATGGCTTACAAGGACACGCTATATATACCGTTGATTCCGTTAGGTTGGATACACCGTTAACTGCAGTAAAAACTCAACCCAAGAAATGCATTGTTTAATGCTGGGTGAGGGGTTTATGATCTAACACTTTTGCAGTATCTAGTGCAGATGTTCCCATCTATCCATCTTTCTATCTATCTATCTATTTACTCATCAAATAGTCATTTTTCTAGACCAAACTCTATACTCTATGCGTATATTTTTGCAATCACAATGTTGAATGTAGAAAGTGATTTGACAATTAAATTTTGACGCAAGATGAACAATTCTTTTCGGCATATATTAACCTTTGAGGCTCAATAGGGTTGTATTTTTGAAGACATGTCAAAGAGTGATTGAGCTCTTTTTATTTTTAAATAATATAAGTGTACTTTAAACTGAAATTGTTTGCATCTGAAAGGGACTGAAAGCGTATTCTAAAGTAACTCTTCTACTATGGAGTTACATTTACAATTAACAACACTACCCTAAATATCTTTTTCGGATTATGATGAATGATAAATCCTTTTTTTCAGAGTAAATTTTGATTATTTTGAAATTGAATCTTGGTTACTCTTCAAAATGTTAAGTATACAATTATCAGAACTCACATCAAGATAGAAAACTAGGATATTTTATCCATTTTTGATTTAAAAAAGTTAAATAAGGGTACCACTGGGAATCAGACTTACCGGAGCACGTGGATTCAACGGTTCTGGCAATATTTCAGAAAGCTGTGACTTTTGATCACAAATTGACCCCTTATACATAATTTTATTGCCTATTTTTCTGAAATAATTTTTGGTGGCGTATACATTTTGAATAAAAAAGTATAAAATATATAAATCTGTAAGTTTAAAGAGTGTTGAATTATAGACCAAAACACGTTTGATTTCAAATATAAGAAACCGAATGCTTCTCTATCTGGTTAGTTCGGGGTGGGAGTATAACTTGAAAATATGCTCCAGTTAATAACATGCAACTTAACCAAGCTCTCTTGTCAACAAACAGGTATTCAGTTTTCGTGAGGGGTTAGATAATATATTTATACATATCCCATTTTAATCCTTTAAATTAATCAGTTTACATCAGAAATAATTACCAAATTTGACAGAAGGAACTGATTATTCGCTTCAAACTCTAACTTTTGAATCTCATATATTTCTTTGCAACATGAGTGTGTTAATCTACATAATAAAACAAGACATTTGTATATATATATATATATATATATATATATATATATATATATATATGTTATCTATAGCCGGCCCAACGGCTGGACCGATTGGACTGATTTTTTTTGTGGACACTCATGGGTGGCCAGTGAGTGTTAAAGGCTAAAAAAATTCGAAATTTATTTGTTCAAAATATTTTTTTCAATATTTTTTTTTCAATTTTTTTTCGCGGACAATGCCGGGCCCTTCAGCTAGTCTTTTATATAATTTAAACATTTAATCAAACAGAACTCCAGAATCAACGACATTCGACGTTGGAAATAAAATGGTTAGGAAATTATTAAGTCTGACGCGAGTAATCAGTTCTAGTTTTTACTTTTCAAACATCAACGTATATTATCGATCTGTGTTAAACCACACTCTCTCTACAAGTTTAAAATATATTCAACAATTAATTTAAATCTATACAACTGGATACGTCATGGGTTTTTTATTGTTCTGTTTTGAGATATTTGAAATATATGCTCAAGACAATGACAATGGTAGAATTGAGTATATTTAAAGTTGATTTAAGGAGTTGTAAGAATGGTATCTAATAATCTAGCCTGTTCTTGGCAGCCATTTTTCAACTTTACAGTTGCTAACTGTTTAGAGGATGTGCATCAATAATGGGTAAAGGGTTGTTAAAAAATTGTTTTACTTGAAACTAACTTTTTTAAAGATACTGTAAGAGTAATTTCAATTAAACTGCAATTTAAAGAGGGGTGTACCTGATTCACATCTTTAAATGGTCAAGGGTGGCGGCCGGCAGACTTTTCCTTATTTATTAACTGAAGCGGTTGTAATTGCTGAACACTTTGTTTGCAAGCTGTATTATATTTAAGGCCGCGAAAAGCTCACACAGCACGCTAGCGAACAGTCCAGATCTACGGCTTTTTACACAAAATTAATGAGATATAACCACGAAGTTCTTGATGCTCAGTAAAAGGTTTAAAGGGTACCGTTGTGAACCGGGATGCCCCTATTTAAATGGAAGGTCACTGAAAATGATGCTTACAGTCTCTTTAATTTAGAAAACGATAAAGGTTATATGGTTACCGTTGTAAATCGTGCATGTTCTCTTTAAATGGAAGATATCACTTCAAATTACAACAACATTCCCTACGGAGAAGGTTAACGAACGGTTTGAATAAATACTGCCTCTAAATTTTTTCGGTTAATTCGTTTACAAAAATGTTCGATTACAGTAAAATCTACAAAATCTTAAATTATTATAATACACGAAGGTAAAAAACCCCTCTGTTGTAATTGTCCACAGTTTTCTTGATATTGAAATTCTGAAAACAAATTAACTCGGAGATAAATAATTCTAGAACCCTCTCTATCATCTCTAGTCCTCTGTCTTTTTATCTTATGTCATCTTCATCCATTCATTCTAGCTGTAAATACTTGCTACCTTCTCAATCCTATCTTATTATGTATCACTTCTGCATAATAATAATGTTAAATCTAACGGTACATTAAAACTTGTTTGGGTGTGTTTAACTTACATTTGAGAAAAGCTTCTAAATTTGTCCTTATCCTTCTCCCCATCCCCCCCACCCAACTTACAAGCCACAGGCGCCTCTATAGATGTTTCTTGCCCCAAAATAAAAAAATGGGGTCATCGAGTTGAGGTGTGTGCGTTAGGGGTTAGGGGGTTGGGGGTGGAGTGTCAACCGGAAATCATAAATACCTGTTATACATTCCAATATTATTACTCGAGCCTGATAATTCCCAGTTTGTGTCTTCTTATATTAATCCTTAACATTACTTCCTATAATATTCCCATAATATTATTAATAATAATAGTTCTTAATAATATTCCCATGCTATTTTTCCCGGTAATATTTCCATAATATTGCTCCTAATAATATTCCCATATTATTCGTAATAATATTCCCATAAAATTATTACTAATAATATTTTCATAATATTACTCGTAATAATATTCCCATAAAATTATTACAAATAATATTTCCATAATATTACTCGTAATAATATTCCCATAAAATTATTACTAATAATATTTCCATAATATTACTCGTAATAATATTCCCATAAAATTATTACAAATAATATTCCCATAATATTTACTCATTATGATATTCCCATGATATTTATCCTTTTAATATTTCCAAAATTATTACTAATAATATTTGCGACTGGTACGAGCTTGTGCCGCGTAGCTCCACTAGTTTTGATTCAACGCACCACAATTAAGCATGACTAAAGCAAATTATTTTTTTCATCTTAGAAATACAAAACATTTTTGTTCTTTTAAATGGAGTTATGAAAGAAAGCATAAATAAGATTTTGACGTGCAATTTATTTTAGCTTGACGACCACATTGCTGAAAAATTGGTTCTCCCGACAACATATATATGTATTTTGTTGATTTGAACAATTGTCTGCTATGGAGTATGGACATACGTGTCTAAAAATATAATATAGTTATTATGAAAAAAGAAAGCTTAACGATAGATTGATAGAAAGATAGATAGATAGATATAGATAGATAAGATTAAGAATTAGGTTGCAAGATAGATAGAAAGGTGAATGCATAGCTTTGGGTCAGCTGTATAGGACTTCCGGGGGGGACTAGCAGAAAACAGGGATAGTTCTTTCTCTTGTGTCAAAGAAAAAAAAAAAATTTCACGCTCTATTTTTGAATTCTTGCACATATTTTTTACCTTCGATTTTTTTAAACAAAATGAAAAAAAATAATTTCCTAAAAAGCGATAATTCGTGAAAAAAGAAAAGTTTTAAAAGATTTGAATGGAGGGGTGGAAATGGGGGGTTCATCTCTGAAAATATATATCAAGGTTTGTGAGAAAGCAGTCTTCTATTGCTTGTCCACATGTCGAGGGTTGAGAAGTGAAAATATGTCTGCAGAAAAAGTATTCTAGATTTTTCATGACGTACAGGGTGTATTCATGACCTTATAGTGTATATTCATGACGGTATAGGGTGTACACATGACGGTACAGGGTGTATTCATGACGGTACAGGGTGTATTCATGACCGTACAGGGTGTATTCATGATCGGGTGTATTCATGACGGTACAGGGTGTATTCATGACCGTACAGGGTGTATTCATGACCGTACAGGGTGTATTTATGACGAAATAGGGTGTATTAATGACCGTACATGGTGCATTCATGACCGTACAGTGTGTATTCATGCCCGTACAGGGTGTATTCATGACGGTGCAGGGTGTATTCATGACCGTACAGGGTGTATTTATGACGGAATAGGGTGTATTAATGACCGTACAGGGTGTATTCATTACCATACAGGGTGTATTCATTACCGTACAGGGTGTATTCATGACCGTACAGGGTGTATTCATGACAGTAAAAGGTGGATTTATTACAGTACAGGGTGTATTCATGACCATACAGGGTGTATTCATGACCGTACAGGGTGTATTCATGACAGTACAAGGTGGATTTATGACAGTACAATTTAAAACTAAATTTTTTTTTAAATCATCGATAAATATGACATTTAAAAAAAGTAACAACATAGTTGTCATAATTGTTTAGCGTATACCTTTTTGATCATTTCAAGAGTTTTAATCATTTAATATTCTGATATTTAGCTTTGAAAAAAAAATATTAGAAAATAAGTCAAAGGAACTGAGTTTTTGCCACAAACTCAAATTTGTTAATCCCCATTTCTTTACAACCCAATGTTGTAGACCTTTGATAATTCAAACTTTGAATTCTGTTAGATCAAATAAGATTTGAAATATCAAAAAATATACACCAACTGGGTGGAGTGCAAATGTTTAGGAATTGGAAAATTTTAGTTTGTGGCAAAAACTCAGTTTCTTTGGAAATTGTTTTTTAATGTTGTTAAATTAACAGCTGGAAAGTATTTAGATGAAAGAAAATTATACCCAATCATAAATTCTGATAAAATACTTACAGATTAATAAAAGAAGTATAAAAATATATATAACAATGGAGGGAACGGAAGTAAGATTAGAAAAGTAGGGTTAAAATCTAAGAAGAAAAAGAAGAGTTTGTACGACATGAAGTAATGTTAGAAACGAATATGTTAGTGAGAGGGGGGAGTTATTTAATACGTGTCGATTCAAAAAATAAAGGGGGGGGAGGGTAAATAACGTGTGTAAATATGTTTAAAGGGGGGAGGGGGGTAACAGGTGCGGGACTTAATGGGTTAAGACGTTTTACCTTGTTTTGACAAATATACTTTCTTCGTATGGGAGCCTGGGAGGGGTTATAAAGGGGAATAAATAAGATTTAGTTTCAGAAACAGAATTTTTAGAAATAAAATATATTATTTTTCAGTATTTGGGAGATGAGAATGAAATGATATTATGAAATATTCCTGGAGAGTAATGCTACAATTTTAAACAAGAAAGAATAAAAAAATGTTTTCCTGTTTTCGCTTTAAATTGACAAAACTATTGTGAAAAGCATTTTCAGTGATATGTAATAGTTGAAATGTTTTTGATAACATTTTTAATGTAATATGTAAAATTCTATTCTAAAAACATTAAACTTTCAAAGAAAAGAGAAAAAATACCAAATAAACTCGCAAACATTAGATTATTTTTTTGTTTTTCATGAAACCTTTTAACTCATCGTTGAGTGAATAATTAGGTTGCGCTACTGAAACTGTTTATATTTCGACCCTATTCTTACAGATATATTTTCTAAACAAATTAGTTAAGAAAACAAACACTCCAAAATGCTGCTAAAATAAAGACGACATTCTCTGGCGAAGTGAAAGCAACTTCACAAACATGTCTTGTAAGTATAAACAGCGTTACCTAAAAAAGATGAGACTGAAAAGACGACTGCCTGGATTTTTTCCGCTTTTTTTTCATTCATGGTTCCCCGCTGCAAAAACATGATTTTTTCTTTTTCCGATTTTCTGATATGATCCACTAAAAGACCGTATTTCAGACAGAAACCAAATGCAACTCTCACCCTAAAATAAGCTTTCGGTGCATATAAATTACAGTGATCTGCAGTACACTGACCGAAAATAAAGTGGGGTTTAGTTAAGAATGCGCTAAAATGGTTTTATTAAAAGAGTTTCAGGTCGTCATTAAATTCTGATTCTTTGCGGGTAACCCTGTATCAAGAAAACTTTAGAGAATGATATAGTGAGAACAAAATCTGATAAATTGATATTTTTACAGCGACCCCCACCAGGAAATACAGTGCTGGAGGGGGGCAGAGACCAGGGTTTCATCGACAAGGAACAGAATCCCCTGTAGGGTAGGATCTTTTTCCTTTTTTTCAATTATATGATATTTACTTAGAAAAAAAGACGAAAACTCGAAAATGAACTTTAATCTTTTTAATTATTTTTGTTTATTTATTCATTCCATGGACACATCTTCTTATTCATTGTAGTTTATTCAGTTTATCTCAACATTTCCAAACAAAATTTTTTTTGAGAGAGATTATTCTTTTGTTAAATTTTAATCAGTTTATTTTAGTTCTAAACTTAATTTTCTAAATATTCGAACCAATATTTCTAAAATTCTCCAAATATTAAATTTTTAAAATTTAAGGTTAGATTAAAATAAGTGATTTTTTAATAAGCACTTGATCACAATCTCTTGATTCATTAAACATGACCAAATTGCTTATCTTCATTTTGATACCTATTTGCCTGAAGGTATGGAGAGAGGGTGGAGAGAACAAGAAGAATGTCCGGGTCCGGCCAAATGCTGTTCCCAACCGGTTTAGGTACACGATCCACTCTAGTATGCCGAGTCCATTAGCGCCTGATCCAATTAGGGTTCAGCCATGTGTTTGGTGTCTATTCTGAACCAATAGAAATTGCATGGCGGTAACATCTATCAATTTCTATCTAGCTTATTATCCAATAAGAGATAAATCCTTATATCGGCGCTACAACAGTAAATGGAAATACTTACTGATGACGACTAAATCAGGGCCAAGCAAGGACCGAAAGTCGCAAATCAGGGCGTCTTTCTTTAAACTTTTCTCGACCGAAAAAAAACCTTCTTTTTAAGATAAAAAGTTTATTTATTAACAAATCAGGACGAACTTTTTCGGTCAACCTTGTCATAAACTTGGTAAAGCAGGTTCAAAAATCAATTTTCCATCTTTATCTTTTACTTGAATGCAATATCAGTTACTAAAAGTAGACTTCATTTTGTAAATCTCATTTTAATGGTTTTTTTATTTTATTGCTCTTATAAAGTTCGCAAAATTATCAAATTTGATATTGTATATGTTATGTTGCTCGTAATATTTTGTTAGAAAGGTTATGTAAAAATGAATCCGCTTTTTTCTCAATATATTAGTAGCCAGAAAACTGAACAATTAATGTCGTCTTCCGTTTACATATCAAATGTCTCCGAGGATTTAGTAATTTTTTATCGTTATTACCAATTAATGTTTAAAAATGTTCCGGTCTCATTCTTAAAAGTTAGTTACAATTATAAAATCCTGAACAACATTTTACAATAAAAAGAAAAGAAAAAAAGACGACAATCATTCCACTACTTTTTGATACCACTGTATGTATATTAATTTCAGGACCAAACCGTATGTCCCCAGGCCCGTACACCCAGGACCGTAGAACACCAAACCGTTCTACAAACCCTTCAAGCCAAACATTCAGGCCAATACCTCAGGTATTCAAGTCTATTCAAGCCTATTTAACGGATAATTAGGCATTCTTAGAATTTAAACTGTTGAAACACTTAAAATGTTGATTACATTACTTTAAGGGAAATAGCAGAGAAGATAGTTATTAATAGGACATATGTGACTCTCGTAATACAGGGTTAGCCCCAAAGTTTAAACTTAAATAACGAACTAAAACTCTAAAAATAAAAGATTTAAAGGTTAAATTTTGTTTTCTGTTTTTTTTTTATATAAGTTTTTGAATAGTATATAAAATGATTTAAGAAACAAAAGTAATACAATTGCAGTAAACTAAATATATGTTTAATAAAAATGTGATCTTTCTGTGTCTGAATGGAAATTTCTTCCATTAATTCCATGCAGCTTTATACATGTTTTTTTGTCTACCAATTTGTTCATTGTTTACATTATCAAATAAAAATCAACCATAGATTTTCATGTACAAGTTTTTGGTCGCCATTTAAGTCTCATCCTTTGTGTGTCACCAATTTTACAACGGATTTCATTACAATATCTTTTATAATATTTGTATATGTGATGATAAGTAATTTTGCATCTTATCGATATATATGCTGAAAACTAAAGTTTTCAAAATTCTAAATATTTAGTTGTTTTGTTGTTTTTATTTTCTCTTCTTTTCAGCTTGGGTTCTTGTTTTAAGTAAAAATATTTTAATTACAAAATTTGTCCTCAATAATTGGTATGTCTAATGCATCTGTTAATTGTTATTTCTATTATCTTGTTAATCACTATAAATGTCATGATATCCTGATTTCTTGTTTTTCTTGTTTCTGTTGCATCGAATTGTATATTTAGTTTAATATCCTAACTATTTTTGAAAATTATATTGTAAACAACTATTTGTGCAAAATCCTTGAACTTGTTCAAATAAACATAGTTTTGCATCGTGTATTCCTACAACTTATGATTTAACCAGAATAAATTGGTGCAACTAATATAACTCTTAAAATTGGTTTAAATATCTTTAGAAAAGTTTACAAATTACAAAATCCTTTGCGACATTTTAAGGACAAAAACGACGAGAATTCCACTGTTTTCTGGATCTTTATTTTGCCCCTCTTTTTTATACTCCTTATTTTCTCATTTTCTCGAAAAAAAGAAATTGAGTTTTTGCCACAAACTCTGATTTTAATCCCAATATCTTTGCAATTTTTGTTAGATCAAATAATCTGAGTTTGAATTATCAAAGAATTTTAACATCAGGTTGCAAAGATATAGGTATTAAAAAATTTTAATTTGCAGCAAAGACTCAGTTTTTTCCCAAATATTTTGTTCCAGCATCTGGTATCCCCTGGACCAAGAGGAACCTACTCACCCATCACTGTGTCCAGACCTGGATACAATCAGTCTCCTGGTTTCAATCCTTCACCCGGATACAATCCTCCTCCTGGATACAATCCTCCCCCGGGATACAATTCAGGACCAGGATACAACATGAATCTAGGATACGGACCAGTTTATAATCCACAACAAGGAATAAAACGAACAAAATAAAACTAATCTTTCTTTTCCAACTGAAGTAGAACGTTGATAGAAAGTCGTCTTAAAAATGAGCGGCATTTATTTCCAATCTTCAAAAAGAAATGTTTTCTGCAAAATCTACAAATCTTTTTCTTATTCTCAGAAACCAGTGACCGAATTTATATAATTACATACATAATGTTTTGGGATTCAATGAATTCTATTAGTTGTAAGTATCTTGTTTATATTTAAAGTATGACATGAATAAAGTTTAGATGAATAAAAAAGTTGATCAAAAACAATTTCAGGTTTAAAGTATATTCTCATGTTTTATTGACTGATCGTTAAAAGAGCCTTTAACTAAAAAAAACAAGTATTCGTTTATATAAAACATATTGAAGGATTTGGACCATCTCCAGGGCCTGTATCACCTATGGGAAGGTATGGGAGCCCAGCTAGGTTAGATATTTTTTAACTAAACAAGCAAAATTAGACTTATCGTCTTACACATCAATAAAATTCATTTTTATTAGTAAAACGAATGTTCTGAAGGCATAAAAAAGGTTTAAGTAATGGGGGTGTGTTCTTTTAGAAATAATATGATAATATATGTTTAGTTTAATAAAAGATGATTGTAAAAGAAACCTTTTACTAAATTTCAATTGAAAAAATATCCGATGTAAAAAGTCTGTTGGATACTTTAGACTATACACTTCAAGGTTTAGGCCATTTTTTTTATGAAAAGAAAGCTATTTGGGGAAAAAATTGAAATATAATGTATTCTAGATCGTTTGAATGGGGGTTTCCAGGTTTCCCTGGACCCGGAGGGGGAGGTGGCCCCCCTGGTGGACCATCATCCGTTGCTCCTGCTACAGCAGATCTTATTGCTCAGCAGTCACAGGTATAATTAGCAGTGGCGTATATAGGGGGGTTATTGGGGTTATTCACCCCCCCCCCACCTATAATCCTGGGGGACCCCCCCTAGAATCTTGGGGGCAATTACCCCCCCCCCTTCCAGAATCTTGGGGACACAAACATCTCCGTTTAGAAACTTGATCTCCATTCTCCATGTCCATGATTACCATTATAGGAGGAAAAATGTAAAAAAAACATGTTGGCGCTACGCGCAGATAATTTTACTCAATCAACTTTAACAAGTTAACGTATAGATAAATTTTACCAAAGTTTTTAATGCATTAACGTACTTGCACTAAATGTCAAATTAGGTATATAGCTCTTCCGGGGGTGGGGGGAGTAAAAAGTTTAATGATCAAGATTATTTATAATTAAATTTCCGTTTTAATTTTCCAAAGTAAACTTTTTTTTGACGTTTTGAAATATATTATAGTATATGAATAAAAATCAATAAAGCAATGCACTGAGTTTCTCAAATATTCAACGAGTCGGTTTTTCTTACAATATATTTATATACAAAAGATGCAAAATACAAACTTTAAATCGAACGATACTAGTACAAACTAAATATTATGAATCAATCAGTTTCGTCAAATAGGGGAATTCTTCAAGGGAACCTTAATTCAAGGGAGCTGAATCACAACTGCCTTTTTTCCCTCTATTTCGCTCCACCCTTAGTTCGCATTCTACCCCACGCCCTGTGAGCTGGCCGGCCAGCTCACTAGTTCCCGGGTTCGGAGATAACGGATTTCTCCGCGTGGCTTGGGTTAAATATAGAAACCAAACATAAACAAGAAAACCCGTTAAATATCAGTAAACGGTGGGGGGGGGGGGGAGGCAAAATGGGGTTGAGTGCGAACGAAGGGTAAAAATAATGATAAACAAAATGCTATTTACAGTCGCAGGAAAGATCAAAACATCATTTTCCTGCTACAATATTTATGCATGAGTTTAATGATATAATCATTTTAGGATTATGTTGATGAAGATCTTGCAGCTTTTCAGGCACAAATCTCACATCTGCAAGGTAAGCAAATCAAAATTTGTGTAAATATGATAGCATAACCATATATACACGCAATTTACGCATATTGCGTAAGAAATATTATACATATCAAAAAATAGTATCTAACAATGCAATTGTACAAACATAAGCATATGAACAATTCAATTTTACATTTTACAAAATTATTAATTACATATACATGTATAAAACCATATCACAAGAATGTAATCGCACAAACATATCACAAAAAAATTTAGCATATAATAATAAATCATATCATTTCATAAAAAGATTTATTTTTACAACATTTATCTTTTGTACAGATATACTTTAAAAATCAACTAATATTCATTATCAATATTTGGAAATGTGTACTATGTAGATACTTTGCAGAATGTTATACATATGTATGTATATATTTGTAACAAGATGCCCTGTTACAGTAAACATATTTTGAGATATTTATATATATTATTATGTAATTGAATGTATATATTTGTAACAAGATGCCCTGTTACAGTAAATATATTATGAGATATTTATATATATTATTATGTAATTGAATGTATATATTTGTAACAAGATGCCCTGTTACAGTAAATATATTATGAGATATTTATATATATATTATGATGTTATTGAATTTCCAAAATTAAAATATCAGAGGAATCTGATTAAGATCGGAAAATGGAAGGACAATGTCAATTTTACAATTTAAAGTGAAGTATTAAACAATGTACTAATGTTATGTTAAATATTCTTTTCAACTGCAGTTTTTACTTGCATTTAAAGGGCATGGGGAGGCCCTTTTCGTTTTTGGATTAGTACAATTACACAGTGTTATAGAAACTTTAGAAGAACCACCAATTCTTTTCGGCAATAATGAGTGCTATAAAATATTGGATTATAGATCTTAATTACGGTACGTTTAGTCTGTTTTCTCTGTGAAATATCAAGACCAAATTTAAAGATGCATTAAACGTAAAGAATTAGAATAAAAAATATAAAAATGTTCTATTCTATAATCTGAATATTCAGTATGTATTAATCAGAGTCATGTTTCTAAGATATCTATAAATAGAGTCAGTTTCCTTTAGAAAGATTTAGTGATCATTTCTTGTTGGTTTAAACTTTAAACTAGAGGAAAATGCAGAAATAGAATTTAACTGAAAAAGAGTATCAGATGTGACAAATGAAAACATCCAGAAAAAACATGTATTAAACTTAGTAAAAACAGGGTTATCCACTATCCAGTTTTGGAACTTTTTTCAATTTCGCTAAAAGTTCTTGAAAATTATTTATTACGCGATTATTTTCTAATTTTTATTTATGAGTCTAAAAATCTCAAAACGGGATCAAATTACGATTTCGGCTTTTGTCTCAGTAAGCTGAGACTTTTAATCAAAATTTCACAAAGGAATTGACTCTTTGTCACAAACTCTGAATTTATAATCCCTATGTCTTTGGAAATGGAACCCAATGTCGTACATCTTTGATATTTCAAAACTTATATCATTTGATCTAAAAGAATTCATTGTTTGAAATATCTAAGGTCTACGACATTGGAATCTAAAGATATACGATTTAGAAAAGTAGAGTTTGTGGCAAAGACTCATTCCTTAACCATAATTTTTTGCTTTAAAAAATCCTTTTACTGTCGGCGAATGCGTTTATAATAAACCAGTATAAAAAACTACTTGTAAGTTTGAAAATTGTTGTGTTCTAAACCAAAACAGGATTGAGTTTAAATTGAAAAAGACCGAACACATCTCGCCCTGGTTATAGTCCAGGGTGACTCACATCACATACATCTACAGTAGTTTTGTGTAAAATTAGTATTATCAGTTTTATACGTAAACAAATTATTATTTTTAACACCAAATTGTAAGTTCTGCCGATAGATGACAGTGTTGAATGTAAACACCGGTATATTTGAAGCCACCTGGTGGCGAACCTTAGAAGCTCCGGTATTTAATAAAATGAACCGAAAAACTCAGTTCGCTGTGGAACTCCACAGTACAACAAGGAGATCCAAGTGAACAAATTTACAGTGTAATGCACTCATTTTCTTCTCATTTTTTAAAGTGACAATAGTAAAAGTGATTAAAATAGGTTTCAATTGAATATGTTACATCTAAAAATAAAAAAACGGAAAGTAAATATTTGTGTTTTGTGTAATAAATATCATGTTTACCAGAACAGCTGACTTCACGTCCGAGCATGGATTTTGAAAATACGCTGAACATAAAATGTTTTTGTCATTAATGCGAATTTTCATCAAGAGGACAATAATAAAGTTTGAAATAAATATTATGATTTCAAACAGAACAAAAACTCAAATTAACTAAAATGTAACAAAAATAAACCATAATTTATATATTTCCCGATCAACCCTGCAGTTTATATCCCGGTCAACCCTGCGGTTTATCTCCCGGTCAATCCTGTGGTTTATGTCGCGGTCAACCCAGTGGTTTATCTCCCGGTCAACTCTCCGGTTTATCTCCCAGTCAACACCCTGAGGTTTATCTCCCAGTTAACCCTGCGGTTTATCTCCCGTTCACCCAGTAATTTATCTCCCGGTTCACCCTATGGGTTATCTCCCTGTCAACCCTGGAGTTATCTCCCAGTCAATCCTCTGGCTTATCTCCTGGTCAACCCTGGAGTTATCTCCCGGTCAACCCTGTGGTTTATCTCCTGGTCAACCCTGCGGTTTATCTCCTGGTCAACCCTGGAGTTATTTCCCGGTCAACCCTGTGGTTAATATCCTGGTCAACCCTGTGTATATCTCCCGGTCCAGCGGTTGAGGTTTTTATCCTGGTCAGGACTGTAGTTTATCTCCTGGTCAACCCTGTGGTTGTATCTTCCGGTCAACGTCATTACATGTAGATAAACAGTGGAATAGTTTATCACACAGTTTTATATCTATTTCTTGAGACAGGAACATCAGATAGATGTCTTATAGGGATCGTTCAACTCCTGACATTCTCAGGTTTCATCCTATACCCCCTTTCATTTTTCCTTTACAATCCCTTTAAGATGTCTTAAGTCGTCGTATTAATATTTCAACATTAAACAATCCCTATCTCAACCTCCTTAGCTGTATTCGCATTGGTATAATGCAATATAATCCTACCCCCTGCTAATTTCAATCCACTGGTAAACGGAAACCATGGTGGAGTATATCTTGGAACTTATTCATTCTACATTCAGATAAATACTGGTCTTACGCCTCTAGACGTACAAATATAGGTATATTTATCTATATATATATATATATATATATATATATATACTGCAATATAATCTGGTCCCTATTTCATTACCAAATCATCATGATTTGATGGGGCAGTAGTTAGCGTGTTTGATTCATAATCTAAGGATTCATGGTTCAAGCCTTTCAACTGCAAAATCAAAATCTGACGAATAGAGCCATACTGACGAAACACTGTGTCTATGGATATATATATGATACATTTAATGTGGATAAAAAACTTTAATGACGTCAAAAATTCCGAAACTAGCTACTTGAAAAAAAATATCTCTTGATTCCCTTGGTCCGAGGTTTTGATTTAAAACTTTTTAAAACTCTGTGTTGCCTAGATTTCAGCTTCAGACATAAACATCATGTCTTTGACGGGTTTAATATCACTCTGTGTGTCAGTGTGCATTGGTCTTGGTCCTAGGTCTAGACGAAAATTCACATGTTAAGATTAAAAGTATATAAATACGTCGAACGGCGGACTGAAATCTGATATACTTGGCGGTTTTAAATAGGGGTCTTCATAACACACTACAGCTTTATCTTCTTATGGATCCGAAATCTTCAACATTTTTATATTAATAAACTTCAAGATATTTGCATATTTTATCTCACAAATAGGGCTGGTCGATAATAATCATAGCCCTGAAAAAATATGCATCTCCATGTTAAATTATGAATTATTAATAAACCTAAAAAACCTTAACTGTTTTGATTAAATTAAGTTTGCATTTAATGGAATAATAAATAGATTTAGAATAGCAAAAAAACCCTGCTTTGTTTTTTGAAAATTTTCAAGTTAAGGGGAGTGAACGAAACTTAAGGAAAGAACTAACTAGTTTAAACTAAATCAAATAGAAATAGTATGATTGAAAATCAAGTTTTAATTTAGAATTGAAAATTAAGAAAAGCAATATGTTTGATTGATAAATTCCTTGTATTTTTAACAAGAGGGGGGGGGGATATAAGCCATATACTTCATTAGCGTTTAAAAATTAGAGGTATTCTAAAATCAATTTTCTGAATTGATTATTTGTAGGGTTGTGGAGGGGTCGGAGGGGTATAAAATATAAGGTATGGAAGAGTGTTGTGCAGGGGGANTAAATTATAATCACGAAAACGAGTTTATTGTCGGAATATCAAAACTGCACTGGGGCACTGGAAGGTTTCGACGTTTTACTTTCACTTTTGTCCCTTTCGAGGTATTATTATTTTTTTTCATAAAAACTAAGAAAATTGGATATTTGAAATAGATCAAAATTAAGATTAGTTAAAGTGTTTCATATGTTGCCATCTATCTATCTGCAGCTGTCTGAGTTGGTTTGTATTTAATATTTGATTTAAATTCAAACATTTTAAATTATTCCTTTGTGGAAAGATATGGATGTAATTTTTTCGCCGAATTCCACTCCCCCCCCTCTCTCTACCAACCCATTAAAACCTCTCTTTTATTGAAGTCTGACTTTTTGAATATTTGAATTGATGAATAGTAGTATGGAGGTATTGGACCGTAAGTACAGTTTTATTGAATACTAGAAAAGGAGGGCTCGACGTGCCCCGCCTCTCAGCTAACATAGCTTCAGAGCTTTTGCGAATTAAAAAAAATCGCATACTGCGTTTTAAGAATATTTTTTTGTCATTTTAGAAGGACACGCACAATCAAACTAAATTCAAGATAAAGGGAAAAACTTAGCGTGTGAAAGTATTCAAACCGTAGCACGGTAAAATTACTAATAAAAAGATAACGTGTTTTTTATTGGGTAGAGTTTTAATTTTACTTTATTTGCATGAGTTAAATTATCATGGGAAACTCAGATTATGTTAAAATTAAGTAAAATATTCTTCACAGTTTAATGGAGTTGAAAGGATGTGTGTGTGGGGGGGGGAGGGAGGGTTGTCCATTTTGCCAGAGACCTCTAAACCCAATATTTAATGAAAACACTCGGGTTTGTGTTGATAAGATTTTTTGCCTTATCATTTATTTGTTTTTCTTAGCACTCGTCATCATACACTCACATACTTAATCACAAGTCAAGCTACATCAATAAAAACTCAAACTATCAGGTTTTCAAATTGTCTATTGTAAATAAACATATATCTGTAAACATTATTTAAATATTATTTTTAACCTTTCACTCATTTTCTTCCTGTCTTCACATTTCATCTTCAATACAGTTTCCAATTACAGCATTATTTTACCGTTTACCTTCCTCTTCTATTTTACCGTTTACCTTCCTCTTCTATTTTACCGTTACCTTCCTCTACTTTTTCTTCCTATCCTATCAAAATTTCTTTTACATATGTTTCTTCTTTCTTCCGTTCTCCTTCCCTTCTACCATTTTTCCCATTCTTTTACTTTTCTTTCTTTAGTTTTTTTCTCTTTTTTCTTATACCTCCTCTTTTCAACAACCCTCTATTAATTCTCTACTCTTTCCATCTTTCCTCATCCGAGTACAATATGTACAATATAGTACTACACTTTATACTTTTTGTAATCTATAGATTTTATTAATCGTTTTATCATTTACATTATACAAGCCACTCCTTTCTTTAACAAAAAATCAGTAAGGATTCCTAGATAACACGCCTTGATGGACCAGGGGGGTCTTATTTCAGTGTGATGGTTACAGTAGATTGATAAACTCAAAACAAGATTTTCTACCGTCTAAATTTTCATTTTTAGCTAATCTATTTTATTATCGTTTCCCTGCATTAATTTTAATCTTTGAACATTTTTCTGAGGATACAGATGTTAAATGTTTTTTTAGAAGCTTCTTAGCTTTAAGCGATAAAAGTGACTTTAGTTTCAATAACAACGTCTTGCATAAAGTTTATTTTTAGATTTCATGAAAACTATCATGAAACTGATGAAAGTTTAGATTTCATGAAAACTATCATGAAACTGATGAAAGTTTAGATTTCATGAAAACTATCATGAAACTGATGAAAGTTTAGATTTCATGAAAACTATCATGAAACTGCTGAAAGTTTAGATTTCATGAAAACTATCATGAAACTGCTGAAAGTTTAGATTTCATGAAAACTATCA